>NC_061116.1:78936049-79039824 GCF_002878395.1 Capsicum annuum | reverse complement strand
GGTTTAGACTTGCATTATGGTGCAGCGTGTTATATCTTGTGATTTCATGGTGAGAGAATTTAGTTCAGTTTTGACTTTAGTAGATGGATTTATCAATACCCATCTGAGAATTATAAGTTGAATCAAATGAGTATGGTAGCTAAGGGGAATACTATAGTTGAAGAAGCATTTTAGAAGTGTTGTTAAGATTGAAAAGTAAGAAGTTGCATTGCCTAAGACCTAGTAATTCTATCCTAGATTATGATTTATAGGTCTAGGTTCTATGCTATAGAGTTATATCAATGTTGTATTTTCTAATTCAGATATCTTATTCAAATCATGCCCAATATTCTTTGCTCCCTAATGTTGAGCTTCTTGCAAAGAGTGTTGAAGAAATACTCTAATTGATTATGAGCTCTCAGTATGACTTAATCCGCATAGCCAGAAATTTAGTTTAGCAGTCAAACAGACAAGATCCTATGGTTTTGCATCTTTCCATCTAGTCTTACTATCCGAAGTCTTATGAGTATGGCTGTTCTATGAGGTAATTTAGTTCAGTCAATGAATCATATCTAAAATTTAGATATTTAGTCATAATTGAGTTCATATGTGTTTAGTGAATGATCTTAGTCTTCCAAGTATTCCAGCTGAGATAGTTTAATACCCATTGTACGATCTTAGTCTTGTTGTCTAATGATTTGTGCTTACCTAACGCACTTGGTGATACCATAAAGCCCTTTTCTTTTGATTCCTATGTGTGTTTCATTAAGGAACAATTCTTTATGAGAAGATACGTACTATATTCCTTCCCTAGTATCTCTTGGATCATTATTGAATTAGTCATCACTTCACAATTCTATATGTAAGATCATATCATGAGAATTTAAAGTGAGTTTTAATCCCTCAACATGAATCAGCCCCTTATAAGTCAATAGAGTCAAGTCAGCTCAGAAATTAGTTATATGATAAACTTATAACATTTCAGATCAGCTATATCCTTCATTACTATACATATTATGTATGCATCATTTCATTGTTATAAGACTTAAACGAGTTCCTATCCATCATTCGAGGACAAATGATCCCAAGGGGGAGATAATGTAACACCCTGCAGTTTTTGAGCTAGACATTAAAGCATCATTCTTACATGTGTAAACAGTAATCCCATGATTTAGTTTTGAATTCATGAGCCATAATATTTAGCCTAGTGTGTGAAGTTCTTTTGAAGTGAAAAATATTCATAGAAATCCCTTAGAACAAAATTGAGCTAAGAACCTTTGATTCGTTCAAATTTTTGTATTCAATTCTACAAGGGTCTATTTTGAACGTGTACAACTTTTTATGTATGTGGAATTTTTCAGATCAAGACCCACAAAATTTTAGATAATTGAGTTATCTTTTTAATGATACCAATTTCTCCTTAATCTGACACCTGGGTGAAAAGTTAAGGCTTTTCTCATGAGATGTAGTAAGAGGTCGCGATAGCCCCAGTCACGAGGGCTGCTTAACCCAACTAGGGGCCGCAACGCCATGCTGATTATCATGGGAAAAAGAGGCCAAAGGGAAGTTTAGTTCATTCTGCTTAACCCTAACCATCCAAACATGAAGTAATACACCCAAAAGGGCATTATCTTCCCACTTTTCATCATCAAAACCTCACATAAACCCTTCCCTTTCCCCAAGAACAAAATTCAAGCCCTTCTTCAAGAAAACCCTAACCTCCTCTCAAGAACACCAAAATCTCCATTACTCCTTCTTTAAGAAAGTCAATGATCTAAGTTTCTAAGTCCATGAACTTCAACAAGAAGCCTTCAAGAACATCTTTAAAAGTTCAAAGTAAAGTTTATACATCAATTAGGCCTAATAAGGTATGTGGAGTTATGAACAAGGATACTACTTTCATCATTGTGCCAAAAACTTTATATTTATTTAAGATTTCATATTTTGTAAATTAGTGTTCATACCTAATTATCATTATTTGAAGATTATAATGTTACAAGTTATTTAAATGTTGAATTGCATGTCTATTTTCATATCTTTATGCGTGTGATATAATTTTGCAGATTTCCAATTGAGCATGATATTATGATTCTTAATTTCGTTATCTTGATATTGTTAAAGTATTTCAATAAGTCTATTGAACATGACATTTTGCTATGAATTTGAAGCATGGGTTTTAAGCCCTAAGTCTAAGTATTGATATTTCTAGAAGATTATGATTTTAAGCCTCTTTTATAAATTGTTTGCCAAGATTTAAGAAAGAAATTGATCTTTTGATCCTTAGCTAAGATAAGGAATCAACATTGTTCATACAGTTTGAGATTTAAAGAAACAAAAGCATAATTGATTTTCATTATAAACCCTTGTGCTATTTTAAAGTGGATTTCCTAAAGTCTGAGCGAAAGCAAGGGAGTATTATTTTGCACCGAGTTGGCTATGATTCCAAAGTCTCATGCCCAAGAACTATATGCCACCATTGTATTAAGATTATGTACCCGTAGTGGGGTAAGTTAGTGATCACTTAAGATAAAGTTATACTCCTTATAAAGAGTACAACACCTCCCCCCAATGTGAGATTTTCCCCTTAAAGGAACATGACGTTAGACATCATGATAGCTCACATGGTGTATGTCGGTTGGAAGAACCTCCCGAAGTCCCTAAATCCTAAAACAGTGTCAGAATAGTTTTGAGAAAACAATACTTACTAATGGTATCAGAGCACAGTTATTTAAAAAATACAGTAGTAGCATATATGTTTGAATTTAGATTGGATTGAATCTAATTATGAGAAGACCATTTAAAAATAGAGAAGCTTTTAGAAAATTAAAGAATCTTTAATTAGTAATTATTCAGAATATATAAGTCTAAATAAAATAAAAGAATACCCACAAAGATTAGCCTACCTAATTATCTTAATATCTAGTATCGAAGCAAAATAATAATCCATTTAAAATCTAGAAGAATGAGACACATACCACCTAATTATGATAAAATTAGATTTAGATATCCACCAAAATATTATAAATATGGTTTAAATGAATAAAGTACAAAAATACAAAGAACTAAAACAAATTATTTCTGAAAAACATAAGGAATTAAAAATAAGAATAGAAAGACTACATTATAATATATTTGTCGGAGTTAGTGAAACTCAATAAATACACAAAAAGATGAAATATCAAAATTAGAATCACAAATAGATAGTTTAGAATATATATATCAACATAAACTATTTACAATAAAATGAACAAAGAAGAATTTATAATAGATGAAAAAATATACGAAAATCACGAAGGATTAAAAATAAAAATAGTATTTTCTAACCTAGGAAGAAGATATAAGAAAATAGGTGAACATTTATATTTAATGTTAGAAAAAGAAGAATTAAAATTAGAAGATAAATTGACAGCTATGGTAAGAATAGAAAGAGAAAATGAAGAAATAGATAGGAAAAAGGAAATATAAAAAATAAAACAACAAACTACAGAAGAAAGACAAAAAATAGAAGAAACTAAAAATAGTAGGATTGCTGAATTAGAAAAAGAACTACAAATGTTAAAAGATTTGTATGAACAAAGACAAAAGGAAAAGGAAAAAAAAGATAAAGAACAAAAATTACTAAACGAGATAAATCAACTTAAAGAAAAATTAGAAATAAACGATAAAGAAATAAAAAACAAGGAATTAGAAATAAATAATATAGATGTTGAAGAGACAGATAATTATGATTCAGAAGATAGTGAAACATATATAGAAATATTAACAAATACAAAAAATTTAAAAATCAACGAAAAACAAGAAGTAATTAATGAACAAAACTTAGAAAATATCAACACAGAAATAAATACTCTTGATAAAAAAAGAAGAAGAAAACATAATACCTAGAGCATCAGAAATAAGAAAACCTACATATTATAAGAATGAGTTTAAAAGATATAATCTAAAGAATGAATATGACAAATGGACACCAAAACAAATAGTTAATAAAAATTATAACTTTTTAGACTTAGAGTGTGTAATAGATACAGAAAAAATAATACAATTATGGATAGGATATATGACAAAACAATTATTAGATAATGATATAAACATAACAGATGCACCAGAATATATAGAAAGAACACTAATAGGAACAGTAAAATTATGGTTTTCAAATTTAACTGAAAATAGCAAGAAGATATTAAGAACTAATAAACCTATAGAAGGAACATCATCAACAACAACTAAACGAACACCTATAGAACTATTAAAAAATATGAAATAGCTATAAAAGATGAATTTGGTAGTATGACAACAATAGAAGAAGAACAAAATGAAGAAAGAGATACAAATAGGAATTTAATGTTAAAATTAGCAATATGTAATATATGTTATATAGATGAAACTTGCGCATTTAAAGAATATTATTATAAAGGAGCATATAATATAGAAGAAAGTAAAGAAATAAGAAAATTATATTTTAATAAATTACCCGAACCATTTAGTTCAAAGATAATAAGGAGTTGGGAAGAAGCAAAAATAGTAGACACTTTAGGAGCAAGAATAAAATTTTTACAATAATGGTGTAGAAACTTATGTGAAAAATATAGAGAAGAATTAAAAATGGAAAAAAAATTGATAAGAAATTTAGCATGCTGCAAAGATAAAACAGCACCCTATTTCAGATGTGAAGAAAGATATTATAAGAAAAGAAAAAGGCATAAGAAATATAAAAAATCAAAATATAAATACAAGAAACCAAGAAAAAGATATTATGTAAAAAATTATAAATACAAAAGACCATATAGAAAAAAGAAATCTATAAAAGAATGTACTTGTTATAATTGTGAAAAATTAGGACATTTAGCTAGAGATTGTAAATTACCTAAAAATTCAAAAAATAAACAAATATCAGAAATAAAAATAGATAATACAAAATATATGCAGATAGATTATATAGATTATAAAGTGAGGATAGTATATATGAAATTTCAGAAAATGAAACAGATAATGAAATAGATAGTGAAATAGATGAATCAAATGACTGAAGAAGATATAAAAATAATAACAAAGGAAGAATATTTAAATGATGAAGGAACAAAATAAAAAATAATATTTTACAGTAACATATTTGATGAAATAAAAGGAAAAGAATTAGACTTAAGTGTAGAAAAAATATTTAAAATACCAACAATAAGAAATCTATTTACTAAGAAAAAAGAAGAATATTATGTAGTATGCCAAAAGGAACATGTAATAGAATGTAGATATGCAAAAGGTAAAGCTAGTATACCACTAGTAACAAAAAAAATAATTAATAAAGAGATAAATGATATAAAAAGTAGAGACCCAATAAAATATGTACACCTTGGAGGTACAGAGATATTAATAAAAGCATGTTTTAGAGAAGGAATAGATACACCAATAGAATTATATTCAGCAGATGATGGAATTATAAAACTTGTAGAAAAAAGCATAATAACTGCCATAAAAGGAAATTTAATATACCAAAAATTTAAATTTATAATAAGTGCAAATTATTCAGTAGCGGTAACAGATAAAAATATAGATAAGTCATTAGTATTATATTGAAAAATATCAGGAATAGAATTAAACCCAGGAAGTAAAATATTTACAACAAGATGCAAAACTTTATATGTATTAACAACAAAACATAAAATAATAGGAAAAAATAAGATTAACAAAATACGAATAGAAAGTCCGTTCGAAAAAATTGTAAAAACAATAGATTATAATGATTATAGCTATAGAGACATAGATATAGAAGAAAGTTTAGAAATAGTAAATGATAGAATAAGTACAACGAAAAGAATAGCTGATGAAAAACCAAAATCATCAAGCTCATAAAAAATAACAAGTTATGAAATAAATTCAACAAATAATTTAAACCAATATTACATAATAGGAAAGGTAAATGAAAAAGAATATTTAATACTCTTAAATACATGACAAGAAGAAAATTATATAGAAAAATATCTAGTAAAAAATGAAGAAATAAAAACTGATAATGATATATGCCCAGATCTACCAAGAAATTTAATAAATAGTAAAAATATAGCAGAAAAAGAAATAATAATAGGAATTAGAAAAATAAAAATAGAATTTGAAGTAAAGGAAGAAATGCAAAAAACAGACATAATATTAGGAATAAAATGGCTAGAACAAGTAAAACCATATAATATAGAACATACACAATTAACCTTAACATATAACAGAGAGAAATTATTCTTAAGAAGAGTCTTAACATAAAATGAAAATATATGTATTAATGAAAATAGTAGTTGAAGGATATTATAGTGGATATTACACGCCTATGATAGATACAGGAGCAGAAGCAAATTTATGTAGATATAATTGCTTACCAGAAAGCAAATGGGATAAATTAAAAATACCAATAGTAGTTAAAGGATTTAATAATAAAGGAAACTTAATTACTTATAAAGCTAGGTATGTAAAAATACAAGTATGGGACAAGATATTAACAATAGAAGAAATTTATAATTATGAACTAACATCAAAAGATAAACTTTTAGGAATGCCGTTTTTAGATAAATTATACCCACATATAATAACTAGAACAGACTGGTGGTTTACAACACCATGCAAACAGAAAGTAAGAGCAAAAAGAGTTAATAATAAAATAAGAAAGAAAACTGATTGGATAAAAGGAAGCGAAAAAATTACACAAAAGTTAGAAAATATAAAAAATACTGAAGATTCAATAGAACTAGTTGTATTTTCGATAAATAAAACAGAAATAACTATATTTTCAATAAATAAGATAGAAATAATTAAGAAAAAATTAGAACAATTATATAGTGAAGATCCATTAAAAGGATGGAAAAAACATAAAACTACTATAAAAATTGAATTAATAGATAAAAATAGCATAATAACCCAGAAACCACTAACATATAATTTTGACAATTTAAAATAATTTAAAATGCATATAGATGAATTATTAGAAAAACAATATATGCAAAAAAGTAATAGTAAACATAATAGTCCAGCATTTATAGTAAATAAATATAGTGAACAAAAAAGAGGAAAAAGTAGAATGGTTATTGACTATAGAAATTTAAATGCAAAGACTATGACATATAATTATCCAATACCAAATAAGATATTAAAAATAAGACAACTACAGGGATATAATTATTTTAGTAAATTCGATTGTAAATCAGGATTTTACCATTTAAAGGTCGAAGAAGAATCTAAAGAATTAACTGCATTTACAGTACCACAAGAATTTTATGAATGGAACGTGTTACCATTTGGATATAAAAATGCACCAGGTAGATATCAACATTTTATGGATAATTATTTTAAACAATTATCTAATTGTATAGTATACATAGATGATATATTATTATCTACAAAAACTAAAGAAGAACATTTAAAATTATTAGGACAATTTACAGATATAATAGAAAAATTGGGAAAAAGTCTAAGTGAAAAGAAAGCTAAAATTATGAAAAATCAGATAGAATTTTTAGGAATACAAATAGATAAGTGGAGTAAAAATGCAACAACATATAGTACAAAAAATAATAAATTCGAAAGAAGAATTAGATACAAAAATGAAATTACAATCATTTTTAGGATTAGTAAACCAAGTAAGGGAGTATATTCCAAAATTAGCATAAACTTTAAAACTACTACAGAAAAAATTAAAAAGGATGTAGAATATAACTATAATGAAGAAGATAAAAAACAAGTTCAAAAAAAAAAAAATTACTTTGTAAAGAATTACCAAAACTACAATTTCCAGATGAAAATAGAAAATTTATATATATAGTAGAAGCTGATGCTAGTGAATGTAGTTATGGAGGAGTACTTAAATACCGATATGAAGCAGAAAAATTAGAACACCATTGTAGATACTACTCAGGTACGTTCAATGAAACAGAAATAAAATGGGAAATAAATAGGAAAGAATTATGTTCATTATATAAATGTTTGTTAGTATTTGAGCCATATATTTTATATAACAAGTTCATTGTACGAACAGATAATACACAGGTACGCTGGTGGTTAACAAAGAAAATACAAAATTCAGTTACAACAAAAGAAATTCGGAGACTAGTCTTGAATATATTAAATTTCTCATTTATAATTGAAGTAATTAGTACTAACAAAAATGTTATTGCAGATTACATATCAAGACAAAGCTACACAGACTGATATAATAGAAGAAGATACTCTAGAAAAAATACTCAACACCCTAACTACGTTTTCAATGAAAGTGGACAGTATGGGTAATAAGTTAGAAAAGCTAAAGACTAATGAAGATAAACTGAAGTCTATAGCTACAAATCAGCTAACTCAGCAGTGTGCAGAATTATGTCGATCAGAAGACATTAAAGTTCCAGAGCTAGAAGGAGATGATGGGACACTCCATCAAACCCATAATGTTTATCAATCTACTTCTGCAAGTACAAGCAGAGGAGTTAGCAGACAAAGACATCAGAACATGAATATGAATAAGATATTTGAGAAACCATTTATACCAAAAACACAAAGAGACCCCTTGTTCATACCCCGACAAATTACCACATACCGAGATAGTCTGAACCAAGATAAAAAAGTTTACAATTATACAGCCCAAAAATACAAAGAAATATCTACAGAGTATAAACTTTCCTAAACCTTAACCCCAAACTACAAATATCAAAGAACCAAACACAAATTATATAACCCAAAAATTACAAGGTTACAACAAGCTAATTGCACTAACCAAAACCAACCCAAGCTTAATAAAAACCTGTTTTGACTATGGATTATTAAATACCATATACACCCAAGACAGAGAAGAACTAACAGCTATGGAAAAATTACATAAAATATTCACCACTTATAAAAGAATTACCAAAGGAAATCTATTTTATATAAAGTGTTATACTGTACCAGCAGAGATATTATGTGATGAAATAAAACCAGTTATACAAGTTGTAAAAATAGGATTAACCAGAGATATGATTATATCGGAAGATATTATGCAACAGTCAGAGATACCCAGAATTGAGATACCTGATTTCTACGCAAATAAACGACTCATTGGACTAGCAACAATTATTCAAGAATTAGCAAATAATTATACCAATGGAAATCCAATATGGAGCTATTACTCAAGAGACCATCAGATGATTTATTAAAATTCAAAAGAACTACGACAAGCAGATATGGAAGATATTAGGCAATGGATAGTGACATTACTTAATCCAGAAAAACAATCTACTGCAAGAGCAATTAAGAGAGGATTTATTTCAAATGGATTATTGACAAGATATAACAAGATAATTAGATACAAATATTCAGACTATCAATGTTCGAGATGTAATGGAGAAGATAATATTATCCCAGAAGTCCACGTAGAATAAAAGAATCAAGAAGATAAGCATGCCAACTGGAAGATACAAGATAAGAAGCAATAATGGAGATATAGAAAAGCAGCAGATACGAAAATGAGAAGATATCAACGGAGTAATAATAGAAGAAAAGATATTAAATTCATTTTACGTAAAGTTTTTGTATAGGCTAGATTTTTAGACTTTTAGCCTTTTTAGCCTTTCTAGACTTTTTAGGCTTTTTGACTATGGTATTAATAATTCTTGTCTCATTAGGAGACTTTTTTAGACTAATTTTAGAAAACGTGAAAGAAATGTGATACTTTTGTAAAGACTCATTCAGTTTATAAATAAGAGGAACCGAAGGCATTGAAAAGTAAGCCCTCATGTGTTGAAGCACAAATACTCTCTCCAGTCCGCAAAAAATATTTTTCTTAGTTATTAAAAAATAGATTTATTTCAATGAAAAAAGCTATGGAGAAACAAACCTCAAAAATATCAAACCTACCCGAATAGGTATATTTATTTATGATTATGAATAGATAAATTCATAATTCCCAACAGTCATGGTATGATAAAATAAATTCATGTTAGCTACTTTATAGTAGAATTATTCGAAGAATAATATGTTAAGAAGTTTATTAGCAAAGTGGAAACGGAGAAAAATCCCTAAGAACTATGTCATCCTAAAGGTGAAACCAATGAGGCAAGAAGTCGTGGTGGGAAGTAACCAGAGTAGAGGTGCTGTTTAAGGGAAAAGTATCAAAATTATCATGCTAATAGTGACCGAAGAACATGTTATTTAAGAATAATCTAGTATATAGTAATCTAAGATGACCATATTTTGTTATGTACATGATTTAAGGGAATATTTTGAAAATAGCAATTTTATGAAAATGAATAATTATTTATCTGATGTGATGGTAGATAAATTTAAAATACTTATTTTGTATGCACTTAAGGATATAAGAGTAGTAGATATAAGAAAAATCATATTAGAAAAAACATTTGGTAAATATTATATGAGTAGAATAAATTACATACCATACCTACCTAACTACTCTTACAAATACTTAACATGATAAAATACATATATCTAGAATTTTTGGAAAAAGATATGAGAAACATACAGTTAATAGAAAAACAGACGAAAGTAAATTTAGACAAATACATGGAAACTAAAGATATAAAATATATAGAATTTCTTAATGAAAATATGCAAGAACTACTAAGACTAAAACAAACAACTACAAAATATTATAATAAAATATTTAGTCAATTTTAAATGATAGATAATCTTAAAGTCTTAATCTTATATATACTTAGAGATATATAAATTATAGACATAAAGAAAATAATATGGGAAAAATTACAAGATTATGAAGAGAAAGAATTATTAAACAGTATAGAAAACTTACAGATATATTATGAATATCAATATTACTTAGATTCAGATGGATATTATTCAGAATAAATAAATGTTAGAATATATAAAAAAAAATTAAAGAAAGGCAAAATTGGATATATGAAGAAGTTAATTACATAAATCAACTTGAAATAGAAAAAAGATAACTAGAAGAAAAATTACTTAAAATGAAATTAACCTTAGATGCAGATAATGATTTATTTAATACATACGAAAAATTATTTAATACAGATGGAAAATTACCTCTACATGAACAACAAATACTAGTTAATCAGATAAAGAACATAAACCTACGCATAGAATATAGCAAAGTCAGAATAAAATACTACACAGAAATTGCTAAAATTTCAATAGGATAATAAACTACACTAATTAGTGAATACATCTTACGAAAAGAATAAATCATTAAAAGATATTGAAACTAAATTTAAGAAATATCCACGCACAAAGAAAAATAGATTCATTATACATGTAATAGATCTATTTCACAAGCTAGTTATCCGCATAGATCCGTACCCCCTTACTAATGTAAAGGCTCACAAATATACTAAGATATTGTCTTACCTAAGATTTCAGTTATTAGATTTTAGCTTTAAGTTTTAAGATTGATAAAGGTGAGCCCTTTTCACTTAGCCTACATGATTTGAAGAATAAAATCAGAGTACAATTTTATTATAACTATGTGTGGTGGCTCGAAAGAATTTCTTTTATGCTTTACTACTTATGACTTATGATTTGTCAATTTTGATTATTTGAGCCAAGGTGAGTTTCTCACATTTAGCATGCAGTTTTGAAAGTTTATTTGAATTATTGCATTATTGTTTTACTTATGCATTCACCCCCATGTTCTCGGTATATTCCAAAAGTACTGATCCATATATACGTCTATGTGCTACATTGTTTCATAATGTAGGTACAAATTATAGCGCTCATACCCTTTCTGACAGTTTGCATCTTCCCGTCAGCAGGTGATGAGTCCTTTTAATTCAAAGGCTCGGGTCAGTCAGAGTTTATATAGCATTTTATTTTCTTTATTTTGTCATATTTCTTAGGTATGGTCGAGGGTTATGTCCTGACTACCTATTGTCAATACTAGTAGAGGATTCATAGACAATCAGTAGAGTTAATTTATTTGATTCCAGTTTTGTTTGTATTAGCAGAGTTGTAATTGTTTCAATAATTTGTTTTTGAAGATATTCAGCTAAAGATTTATCTTCTGCATATTTCTTTTTGAATTATATATTTCATTCAGTTTCTCACGAGTTATTCCATTAGCAAGGGTTCGCTTGGGATCAGTTGTGGTCCTAAGCACTGTGTGACGACTAGGGGGTAGTCTTGGGTCGTTACACCCTAATTGATCAATTTCTTAGAAACTATAAGTGCTCCTGATATTGGAGATTTGAGAGTGTTTAAGGAGTTATTTTAATTTGTTTTAGAGTATTAGGATATCCTAAAGGGGTTTTATGTTATGGGTCACAATTGGGTAAGAGGAGAAATATCCAAAGTGCCCTTAATAAAAAGCTGAAGAATTATCTCAAGTGACTATGATTACCCTACGACTCGTAAGGACACATTACGACTCATCATAGTGAGTAATAGTTAAGACAGTAGTTAATGAACCCTAATCTAGTAGCCCTACAATTCACTCCATATGACTTTAAGAGATGGGTGTGGTAATTTTGCTCGTATACCTTTAACTGCCTAGATATATAAGCTACCACTCTACCATGCTGCATAAGCATACATTTGAGTCCCAATCGGGATGTATCACAGTACACAACAAAACCCTTTGTACCTCCTAGAAGAGTCAAAATAGGAGCAATGGTCAACTTGTCTCTCAACCTCTCAAAATGATTCTCATAGGAGTCAGACTACACAAAATTTGCCTTTTTCTGAGTCGGCTTGGTAAATAGAGCAGCTATTGAAGAAAAGCTTTCTACAAATCTCCTGTAATACCCTACCAAAACCAAGAAGCTCTAAATATTAGTTGGAGTCGTGGGTCTGAGATATTTCCTTACTGCCTCAACCTTTTAGGGGTCAACCTTAATTCCCTCATGAGACACAACATACCCCAAGAAATAAATAGCATCAAGTTAGAATTCATACTAGGAAAATTTTGCTTACAGCTTATGATTTCTGAGAGTATAAAGAAAAATTTGTAGGTGATTGGCATCGTCCTCCTCACTCTTAGAATACACTAAGATGTCATCAATGAAAACTATGACAAACAGGTCCAGAAACTGATAGAACACCCTATTTATAAGGTCCATAAAGGCTGCAGGGGCGTTAGTCAACCCAAATGACATGACTAAGAACTCATAATAACCATATCTGGTTTGGAAAGCTATTTTAGGAATGTCAGACTCTAACTTTCAATTGATGGTATCCCGAATGAAGGTCTATCTTTGAAAAACATCTAGCACGCTAAAGTTGGTCGTAAAGATCATTAATTCTAGGAAGAGGATATTTATTTTTAACAGTTACCTTATTTAACTGGCAGTAATCTACGTACATACGCAGGAAGCCATTTTTTTTCGTACGAAGAGTATAGGTTCACCCCAGGGAGAAAAAATAGGGCCAATAAAACCTTTGTCTAGAAGATCTGCTAGCAGCTCTTTCAACTCTTTTAGCTCTACAGGTGCTATTCTATATGGCAGAATATAGAAGGGATGGGTGTCTAGCAACAAATCAATACCAAAATCTATCTCCCTATTAGGTGGTATCCTGGGAGTTTATCTGGAAAAACTTCTTGAAATTTACAATAGGGACGAACTAAAGAGAAGGGTTCTCGGTATTTGAATCTTTAACCAAAATAATATGATACAAACATCCCTTAGAAATAAGTTTACGGGCTTTGAGGTAAGATATAAAGTGCCCTCTAGGTGCTAAAGAATGTCCCTCCCACTCTACTACTAGTTCATTTGGGAAAGAAAAAGTGATTCTTTGGTTTTATAATTTAGTGTGGCATAGAATGAATGGGGCCAATCCATCCCTAAGATAGCATCAAATTCAATCAATTCAAGTCCTATGAGATCTACCACAGTATCCTGCCCACAAGCAGTTACAACAAAATTTCTATACGCCCTCCTAGCCACAACAAAATCTTTTATCAGAGTGGAAGTAGGAAAAGGCTTAGCAATCACATCGGGTTCACACCCAAAGCCAACAGCCACGTAAGGGGTCACATATGACAGGGTAGAACCGGGATCAAATAACACATAAACATCATGGGAAAATATTTGCAACGTACCATTAACAATAGCTGGTGAGGCCCCTGCTTCTTGGCGGTTGGTCATGGCGTACAACTAGTTGCGTCCATTTTTAGCGGTTAAAGTGGCACCTTTTTGAGATGGTGGTGGTGCAGAAGAATTAACCTGTGACTTGGATCCACCAACATTGACCTTTACTGCCGGATAGTCTCTCAGGATATGGCCTGGCCGGTTGCATGAATAACACACCATAACACCAAACTAACATCTCCCTAGATAATTCCTCCCAATCTCTCATAGCACAGGTATGTCCAAGAGGTCCGAGCTATACTTCTTTGAGACTGTAAACCCTGCACCCTTGGCCCCTACCTATACAAAAAATCCTGAGTGCACTATCTGGCTGGGGGTCTAGTCACCAGAGCACTGGTTATAGACTGCACATTACCCTAATTCTTCTTCTTCTGCCATTTATTACTCCAATTCCCACTCTGCTACTGACTGTAGCTCTAGTCTGCTCTTTTGGCTCTCTTTGCCTGTCTGTCATTCTCCCTAGATTCTACGATTTTCTTTTTTTTCTCTTTAACTTACTGTATGTGAACTGATAGTCTGGTGAAATCCATGTCTAGGTTCAACATTGTTTCCTGACATTCAAGTACTAAGTCATCTGAAATATTGGATGCAAATTTTCTTATTCGGACTCTTATGTTACTAGTCATCTCTGAAGCATAACGGGATAGTTGGTTGAACCTTAGAGTGTACTCCTGGACACTCATCTTTCCTTACTTTAGATTCATAAATGCCTCGGTTTTAGCCATCCTCAGTTCGAGAGGAAAGAACCGATAAAGGATGGCTTCCATGAACTCAGCCCAAACTTTGTGTTCAACATGCTCATTCTTTGAATCTTCCCACTCGTTATACCATTAGTTTGCTACTTCCTTAAGCTGGTAAGCTGCCAACTCAACCCTTTCTATCTTATCTACATGCATTACCTTAAAGATTTTCTCCAACTCATCCACAAACTCCTGTGGATCCTCTTCTACCTTGGTACCAGTAAACTTGGATGGGTTCATCCTTATGAACTGACCCACCCTAGTAACCTCAGATGTAGCAGATGCAGACCCAACATCTTCCAACCGCTGAGTCTGTGTGTTCACCAGTTATGCCAGTATGCGAATGGACTATCTAAATTCTGCATTAGATATGTCCCTCTGAGAAGACTGGGGACGGTAAACATTTGTCCTTAGGGCTCGAGGAGGACTGGTTGAGTCGGAGGCACTCTCAGAGAAAGAACAGGTTCTAGGGTGTGAGCTCTGTTACAGGTCCACATCCCATGGGTGGGAAGGACTTTATTATCTTGAGTATTTTGATTATTAGAGCGACGAGGAGGCATGAATGCTTTTCTAAAATACAAGAGATCACATGATTAAGGGACAAATTAGACTCTAAGGCACGAACAAAATCACAAAGAGGGGAAACATCCCTAAATTCTTAGTATCCTCTTACTTATAAGTGTGGTGCACTACACACCCTTAAGAAAGACTCTACCCAATTCGATTTCGCATACACCCTGGGAACATGAACTATGCTCTAATACCAAGTTTGTCACGACCCAAACTAAGGCATGGCCATGATGGACATCCCAAACCATGAAGGTCTGGGTGTCCTACTTTATCTGGTAATCATGCACAATATTCATTTAATAAAAGAAGATGCAGAAATATAATCTGATACGAAAACATGGCCATACTCTCGATTCAGTTTAACAATAAGGAATGAAATCCGATATCAACTAAACAACATCTGGAATAGTCTACAAAATCTCTACTAAATGATCTAAAGGCAACTCTCTAAAAAGATGGGGCAAGGCCCCCAGTAGACCAAAATAAAGAAATAACATAATCTGAAATAGCAGGCCTTCTGGAACAAATAAGGCTCACCACTACATGGATAACTTGTCTTTGGATACTCCACTGATTAGTTGGACCCCTAGACTAAGCCTCCAAACCTGGGAGGTAGGGGTCAATATAGTTGTACTAGTACGCAGAGCAAATCCAAAATAATAATTTAGATTCAACATAAATGACAGAAATTTAAAATAGTTCATAAACATATCATATGGTAAGAAATCACATGGGCATTTTTGAAAGACTCTAATAAATCATCTGAACTCTGTGACACTCTTTGTTTTACTTCTTCGCTAGGTGATATACCTTACAACTCTGAAATTTGATAGGCAATATGGAATCTACCCATGACTTGGTAGCCAAGTACCTAACTCAACTGTGCCACAAGAGTTGGGATTTCTGTCGCTGATACACCACAGGGCACTAGGCTTGCGTATGATCCCTCTTGGGGAAGTAATGAAACTCGTATCGGCAAAACACGGTTTTAGGTCTAGGAGTTATTTTAACTCAAGACTTCTTTGGGAAACCACCTAACCCTCTTTAAGCCCATTTTTAGCTCTTTAAGACATGTTTTCTTAAAATCAAGTCTGAAACTCTTACTCTATTACAATATTCATTTATATGGTATTGTCGTACCATTGACTTGCAAGTCACAGGCCATAAAATATCATATTATAATCTCTTGTTTTAAAACATAAAGTTTGGACCACCATACTTCAAACAATTTAAGAAGATTTATACTTCAAAACATTTTTCAAATTATGCAAAGAATCTCTATTTTCAACATTTAAACAAATATGTGGTGGCCATATCAAAGTTCTCAATCACATGCAATTCTTTCTCTTTAACACAAGAACATAATTATATCAAGAACATCTCTCTCATCATCTCTAAATCATGTCAAATACTTTGATATTGAGAGAATTATTTTCAAACCATAAATCATGTATTTAAAACCATTCATAATAGCATCATAAACTTAAATTCATCACCAGAGAGGGATTTGATAATTTGTGCTCTGAAACAAATCTAGAATCTCAATTTTCATACATATACATATATGTATAAATCTATTTAAGGGTGAAAGACCGAAATGCCAAAACAACGATATCACTAAAATATTCATGAAATATAATTAAAATCATAGATTCCAAAATCCCTTTCAAAATTCATGCTTGATAAACTTTTAATCATATTTGAATGTTTCAACAAGCCCATGTAGTTTTAGGATAAACCCAACGTACCTTTAATTACAAACTTAGTGACTGATTCTTGAAGCCTATGGTTTGGGAATTCCAAATCTTCAGTCAATTTTTAAAACCCACAGTTGTATCTTGAGATTCTTGGAAAAGGTTTTTGAGATGCTTAGGGTATTTTCTTTATAGAGAAGGAAGATTTGGGCATAAAGTGCTTTGTTATGCCATTGATTGTATGTTTTTGGACGGATTGGGGGTAGGGTAATTGCCCAAAATACCTCCCTTTTAACCCTTAACATAACTAGAAAAAATGTAACTGGGAGCTCAATTTTATGGGCCACTGCAATGCGCCACTATCATGGTGGCTTACTGAAAATTGACGAATGGGATTTTGGGGTTACTGCGATGAAGAGCCATCATGTTATCCCACTGGTTGGGACCTGGAACTTTAGTGCAATGTGCCACAATCACGCTAGGCTACTGGAATTTGACAATTGTTAAATAGACCTTCTCCGCAATGCGGCAAGCACCAAAATGATGGTGTTTTATGACTAAGACTTAAATTTAGCCATAACTTCTTACTCGGGTATCGAATTTGGGCAAATCTTATATCGACGGAAAACTCGTTCAATTTTCCATTTGATAGAGAGTCAAAATTAAGGAATTTCTGTATGGTTTAAAATTTACTCACTTAGGAAGTCAAAATAAATAAGATTAATGCATAGATGATTTGGCGGGGTGTTACACTCATCGGGACCTCTTTATAGGACAAAACATCTGAGATATCAACATCTTTCAAGGCGACAACCAAGGAAGGGTCACCCATGCATTCCGCAACATAAAGATATGGAAAACTAGGTGAATGGAGTCCATACTAGAAGGAAACTCCTACTCATAGGGGACATTGCAAACCATTTTCAAAATCAAATAGGGTACGACATACCGAGGACTAGTCTTCCCCTTTTCCCAAACTGCATAATTTCCTCCATGTGAGATACTTTAAAAAATACCCAATCTCCTACATTAAAATCTGAGTCCCTACGCCTTACATGCGTATAGGACTAGTGGTAACTTTAAGTGGTTTTCAATCTATCAAAAATCACTTTCACCTTCTCTAAGGCTTAGTGAACTTAATTGAGGCAAGCAACTTACCCTCGCCTTTTTTCTTATGCACCCAATAGGAGATCGACATCTCCTATCATACAATGCTTCAAAAAGTGCCATGCCAATACTGGAGTGGTAACTATTATTATAGGAAAATTCAATCAAAGTTAAGTGGTCATACACCCTATCACCATAATCAATCACATAAGCCCACAATATATCCTTTAATATTTAGGTAGTTCTGTCCATATGCCTATCCATTTATGGGTGGAATGTGGTACTAAGGCATACCTTAGTTCCCAAATCTCTTTGGAACAACTTTAAAAAAAGGGATAAAAATAGAGGACCATGATCTAAGATAATAGACACCGAAGAACCGTGCAACTTCATGATCTCTACAAGATACAACTTAACATAATCTTCCGTGGAGAAATTAGTTCTCGCAAGCAAGAAATAGGTGGAATTGGTCATTTTATCAATCATGAACCAAATGGAATCATATTGATTCTGAGATATAGGAAGACCAGTATCAAAATCCATAATAATTTCCTCCCACTTCCACTCATGTAAGATAATCTCTTGGTATAAACCATCGGGCTTCATGTGCTCAACATTCATTTGTTGACACACCATACACTTGGACATGTAGATAGGTACATCTTGTTTTATATTACTCCATCAATAGAACACCATAAGGTCATGATACATCTTGGTGGAACCAAGATGAATAGCATAACGGGCTCCATGAGCCTCCTCCATAACCCTTTTCCTTAATCCATAAACATCGGGAAAAGATAGACTACCTTGGTACCTCAAGATACCATCACTACCAATCACAAAGTCCACAACTTTGTGTTGACCAACATTACTCTTTATCTTCATCAAGTCAGGGTCCAATACTTACTTTTTCTTTATCTCAACAACATGAAATGATTAAGATACTAGATGCACAAACACACCACCACCCTCAGAGTCCACAAGTCGAAATTCAAGATTAGCTAAATGGTGAATATCCCTCATCAATTCCCTCTTATCCTCATCAACATAGGATAAACATCTTATAGATAATATACTAAGTAAATCAAAAACTATATTCGCCTTACCAGGATAGTAATGAAGACTCATCTCATAGTCTTTCAATATCTTAAGCCATGTTCTTTGCTATAAATTTAACTCCTTTTGAGTAAAAACATATTGAGGGCTCTTATGATCATAAAATATGTTGACATGAACACTATAAAGATAATGCCGCCAAATCTTTAAAGTAAAGTCCACGGCTAATAACTCTAAATAATAGGTGGGGTAGTTATTTTCATGAACTTTTAATTGCCTAGAAGCATAGGCCAACACCCTAACATGTTACATCAACACACAACCAAGACCGATATAATAAGTATCACAATACATCACAAAACCATAACTACCCTCGAGCAAGGTCAAAATTGAAGCTGAAGTTAATTTATCTTTCATCATCTCGAAGCTAACCTCACACGAATCAGACTACAAGAACTTGACTTTATTTTGGGTCAACTTTGTCAACGGGGTAGCTATCAAGGAAAAAATCACCATAAACCTTGTATATTAACCAGCTACACCCAAAAAGCTTCGAATATCAGATAGAGTCGTAGGTCTAGGCCACTTCTTAACTCCCAAAATCTTTTAGGGATCTACCATAATCCCTTCACTAGAGATGACATGACCAATAAAAGATATGAATTTCAACCAAAACTCAAACTTAGAGAACTTGACATACAAATGATGATCCTTCAAAGTTTGCATCATGGCATGGAGGTGATCTACTTGATCCACCTTACTTTTAGAATACACTAAGATATCATCAGTGAAGACAATGACAAACATATTGATGAGTGCTGATTTTACCACTTATTCTGACTAAACATTTGTGCACATTACCTTGTTATGAATGTGATATATTGGTGATAAAATGTACTAATATCAACTCATTGCAGGTATAAAGTTGAGGATATCAAAAAATATGGATAGGTGTTGAAAAAGATCAAAAGAGAGCAGGAAAAGTGTAGATGAAGACTTAGAGCAGCAAGGCCTCAAGAACCGTGGTCGTGGTCTACTGACCATAATCATGACAGTTAAGAAAAAGTTATCCAACCGTGATCACAAAATTTACCTGCGGTTGTGTACCTACAGTTGCAGCCAGATTCATGCGATCATAGGTAGCGAAAGAGATTGGACCAAGGGAAAAACCAAAAATACATATCGCTGACCCTAATTTTGACAAAATGACTCAAACCCTATCATGGATGATATTCTATCTTTCGTAATTTTTAGGTTTTAGCTCTTGACTCCATAGCCTCCCCTTTTGGAGAAGAAAATATTGTATAAATTTAGGGTGAATAATACATTAGAGACTTTCTAAGTGAAAGATTTGCTCACTACCATTGTAGATATTATGGGAGAGCCAAGTTTGAAGAAACATCCGCTTAAATCCTTAAAAATTAATTTTAATTAATAATATGGGTATATCTATACTAATTTATCTTATGTGTAGCTAAATCTCCCTTTTGGAGTTAGGTGTGAATAGGGGTTAAAGTGTGTATGGGTTGTTATTGTTAGCATCTATTTGGTAATCCATGTTTATGGGTTTTATCATTGCTATGCTAATTTGGTTGGGATTTGATGGGTGAAAGCCCCAAATAGCCACATAGGTTTGATGAGTGAAATCTTGAAGCCCTAGAAAGTTCAAGGCTATCTTCGAAAGAAGTATTTTGGGTGAAGTGTAGGATTCCATATTATGTTTGAAAGAGGGATGTAGAGACCAAAGCAATGATAGACAATTGTGTGTATAGTTGGATAAATTCTCGCTATCTTTGTCATAAGGGTAAATATGAGGTTGACTACACCGAAGGTATTATCCTAGAGATAGGGATGCCTAGATTGAGGTTGTGGTTACCAATTGTTGAACACACCTACTAGGTATTCGAAAGTATCAATAGGTGAAATTTTGGTATTTTATTGAAAGACTGACATCAAAATCCATTATCAAGCCTACCAATATATGTCTCACTATGTTAATGTTGATAGCTAACTTCCACATATCACTCCCTTAGTAATGCAAAATCTCAAGATTCATGCATAATTCTTAAAACTCTAATTATTCATAGCGCTAAATTTATACTTGATTTAAAAAAAAAAAAAGAAATACTAGTGTAGAAACCTATCTCCCCCATTTTATCTTTTTGTACCATTTGTTTGAATTTAACTTGTATTTATCATTTTGAATTAATTTTATCATCACTAATATTGTTCCTCATGGATTCGACCCTGACTCCAAAGTTGGATAAATATATTGATGACGACCGTCTTGCACGTAATTTAATGTGTAATTGAGGTTATTAAAAAATGGCGCCATTGCCGGGGTATAATTTGGTGTATTAAGTTAATTTGGAATTTTTGTTTATTTGCTTGAATTCAAGCTTGTATATATGTGTTTGTGATTTTCTTTGTAGGTAGATTTTATTTTATTTTTTCTTTTCTCTATTGCATCTTCCACCAAGTATGAGTTAGATATTTGGAAGTCCTATCTTGACAACCCATGTTCATATTGTGATGGACCACACTTCTATAGAGATTGTAACTATGTTGCTCGGAGAGAGACGGAATCACCATCTCGATCTTGTAGGGAGTACAATTGTCCTTTATGTGGTAGTCAAAATAGAAATTTAAATGATTGTCCAAATACCCCTCCCATCTATTATCCTAACCGAATTGCTAGTTTTCATATAAGATTAATAGGTCTTATAATGAGAAGAAATAAGAGCAACAAATCGAGTTTAATAGTTGTGACCCAAGACTATTAGCTTTTTTAGATTGGGTAGATGCAATGGGGGAGAATATAAAATAAATGAATCAAGAATGGATAAGTTTTAAGAAGGAGGTAATGGAAAAACAACAAAAGCTTGAAACAATCCATAACATGGCCATCTCCAGAGAAGAGGTTTGTTAAGAAAAGAAACCAGCTGTGATAACAAGCTTGGTAGCGAAGACTCCTCGGTGACTTCCAAATCATCCGACTCATATGAGGAAGAAGAAGCCAAAATAAAATAAATTATAATAGATTTAAGAGGAGAATCAAAGAAAACCTCTTATAATGATTCTAGTTCATTTCGGGGTGAAGATGCTTTGAAGGAGGCTAACCCGAAATTAGTTATTAGACCTCGTTCAACCCACTTGTCAACATTATGCTTAGAGGATGTGATGAGAATCCATACCTTTGAAAATATGAAGGATTGTAGGATGATGGAGTCCGACTCTTATATTTTGGAGTTTGACATGCCAAGGGAGCACATAGAACCCCACCCTTCAAAGGCTAAGGAGTTCAATTTCTGATGTACTAGGAATAGACTATCGATGTTCCCACTTTTACCAAAGGAACCAAATTAATAATATGATGTAAAGTTGGGTAAAAGGTTCAAGTCTTCAAAAAGGATAGACCAAAGCTTTCTCACCATGCCCTTACATTCTCCATGTTTCATCTTGGAAAATTTGAATTTTTTGTCCATGAGCCGTTCATTACATATTGAATGGAAGCTGGATAGACATTCAAATTTTATAAGTGAAAACATAAAAGGAAGGAGTGGAGGTGTCACACTATGATGTTAAACTAAGAGCTCAATGGGAGGTAACCCATCAAGCTACAAAAAGTGGCATGTATCATTTTTAATTGAGCATGCTAGATTAGATTTTGTCTTTGTTTTTTACGCATGCATAATCCATAAAATGTGGTGCTAAGAGTCTTTTTGATAGAATTTGAGAAATAAAAGTGTGAATTGGCAAGTTTGGACTCGTAGAAAAGGTAGGAACCATCGTTGTCTGGTCTTTGTTAGCACAATCGTGGTGTGTGACTCGTCGATTGCATAGGTTGTATGATAGCGATGGTACAATCGTGGAACTATGACCACGATCAGGGTCTCATCAGTTTATAAAACCATTCAAATGCCATTTCCACCAAATATTTCTTCCAATTATTCTCTCAAAATATTCTCAAATTTTAGGCTTTACATTGTATTTTCTAGAACCAACTCATCCCGTGCATCCTTCAATTCGGTAAGTTGACTCAATTTCCTTAGTTTTGTTATAATCATACTCTTAGAACCTGTAGTTTATAAAACGGCCTAAATTAGAATTTTTAATTGCTAAACACATGCCTATTTGAATTTTTTGTTGTGGTTGGCTCTTATAGTAGGTGAACAAGCTAATGGGAAAGTCATGAGTACCCAAATTTAAGCTTTAAAAGGTTGAAATAATCATGTACTCCATGTGTTCGATTGAATGGCCCAATGAGTTTAGTTTAAATTCAATCAAGTTTAGGGGCTACAATCACACACTATAGTCTTTAGTTAATAGTTTATAATGTCGTCATGCCTAGTTGAAATAAACAATTAGGATTATAATCTTAATTTGAGCATTGCACAGAAGCTGTCAATTTTGGTCTAAGGTACCATGATTACGGTCCCGATGACCACAATCGCGTCACCACAGTCACAGACAACACTCCGCGGTCACCATATCTAAGGGAAAATTTAGGCAGACATCAAAATTTCTACTCATCCTTAGCTGACACCAAAATATTCATAACACTGCCACATGAGCTTATCTATTTGTTCTAGCATGGTTTTTCAGTTTATAATTCTAATATTGGCCTGAGTTACCTTTCTTATAGGTTCTAAGTCACTCAAAAATTATAGATTTTGATGACACCCTATTCATGGCCACAGAATACCAACACCAGTACTATCTAGACTTCCACAGAACAAAGCTACTCCTTAAAAGAGGTATCATCTTAGACAAGGTGGAAGAGAAGTTCCTAGAATTCTATGCTAGGCTCATAATAACACAATAGATGTGTCTTTACATTGAATATTACTTTTATAATGATCAATGGGTGCGTGAGTTCTATGCAAACCTCAGCGTAGTTTCCCTTACAAACACAATAATGAAAACTTGAGGTAAGAAAGTAAAATTTTGAGCGGAGCAGATAATGCAGTGTTTGAGCTCCCAAATGCTAACATGGGGGTATTTTGTTCAATAAGATTCTAGCCATGGACTTCTATGGTTGATATCTTATACCTTTGAAAAGAAGTTCCCTAGGATACCACCAAGCGAGATATTTTGATGAAGGACTTCAAGGTTGAAGCCAGACTATGGCTGAACATCATTTGTAGTAGAGTCTCACCATGCACTCACATGACCATTATCACAAACTTAAGAGCTTATATGGCATCTTGCATCCTTTCTGGAATTGCTTTGAATGTAGGTGAGATTATGCTCTTCTAGTGGCGGTACTTAAAGAACCATGGTGGTACACTTTTTTCCTTTCTTCTTTTATCACTGAGTTATATAGGAGGGTAGAAGTGGAGGAATATGTTAGAAACTTGGGTACAGCTAGGATCCCTCATCTGTCCTCTTAAATTTAAAGGCTAGGTTAGAGTAAGAAGAGAAAGATGGACAAGGGCAAATTAGTCTAAGAGGACATACACTATTGTAGACCCTCATCAGCCACTGCCTTTAATGATACATCTGTTCAGATGTAGGGAGTGAAGGAATTATTGTCCAGATTGCCTCAGGGGCTAGGTGAGTCCTCCTCTGCTCTCCATTGATATATGGCTTAATCAGATTATGAGGAGTATATAGCGGAGTAGAAAAAGTAGAGTATATAGTGGATATTCTGGAGAGAGCCTATTCAGCCTTAGCTGTTTCTCACCAAAACCTTAAAGACTCATATGAGAAGATGGTAAAGATTTTTAAAAAAAGACAAATTTTTTAAAAGTCGTAGAAGGGGGTGAAAGGCTTCTTTAAGGTGCTCAAACCTAACCATCCACTACCTTCACCGAGATTAGATAATGAGGATGAGACACCTATAGAGTGCTCAGTTGATGATGTGGGTGGTGGTGATGCTGAGTCAACAAGAGAAGATAGCTCGTGATGCTAATACAGGGAGCCCCTTTTACTCTTGTTTTCTTGAACACGCAGAGCGGACACTGCATTCCTTTCAGCAGGGGTGGCCCCAGATTTATTTATATTATTTTGGTATTCTGCTGATAGATATTTCTTTTTATGATTGTTTTGGGATGATGTTTGGATGATATTTTTATTTGTGTTTTGGGATGCTAAATTCTTGGGGTAACCGATTGGTGCCCACATTTTATGGATTATCATGCTTTTCTCTTAGTTTTTAGTCTTTCTCTTTGTACTTTAGATTTTATTGTGGATTTTAGTGATCAATGACTAGAGTTGCGTTTGAGTTTTGAGGATTAGATGCAGGGGAATGCTAAGTACCCATGGCATAATTGTCAAAAATGCAAGGGAAGTCCGAGCACCTGTAGCATGGTATGTTGTAAGTTTGGGATCACATTTTATACCATTGGCAAAGTCTGAGTATCCATATGGTTGGTTTGCCAATTTTTAAGCCAAAATGTGAGACTAAGGCTTAGGTTGTTCCCATGATTAACATATTATGCTTAGTATGATGCAAAACAAACAACCCCCTCCATCCAAAATTTTTCAAAAATCGAGGGCATGGGCGTGAGAAACTTTGTAACAAATCTTTTTCTTTTTTTGTGGCTCCATAAGTTGTTGACTTAGAAATAATGATAGATACTCCAATTTAGTTTCATACGAGGGACAATTGAGCCTCCTTGGTGAGTTTTGGCATACCATGTATGGTGAGATTTTCGCATTCATCTCTTGTTCACTTGTGTTATCTAGAACTTTTCTCATTAGTCTTTCAAAGATAATGCTTATTGTATTTGGTTGGAGAAATGATCTTATGCCACCTTTGTGATTTTGGAAGCCGACTCTAGCCTAAAAAGCCTTTGCATGCATAAATATAATCCCTAGTTACCCACTTTGAGCTTTTGGAACTTTCTTTGAAAAACACATTACAAGCCCTAAACCATTTGTTTTATCCTTCTTTTTGAGCCATACCCTGCTCCAACTTGAAAATGCAACTTGAGGATAAAAGCTTAAGTTGGGGGTGGTAAACATTGATGGAAGTAAGTTTGGGGCTACGAAGTTGTAAGTAAAATTCCTAATGTGCCTAAGCTTTGAAAACGAATGAATAAAAAACGAAAGAGTTAAGCAAAGGAAAAATATGCTCGAGATTTGCAACAAAAAAGAATGAAAGAAAAGTACACAAAGGAAGAAAATAGTAGGCATGATAAAGAGAGAAAATAAAGAAGAAGTGTCCCATTGTCAAAAAGGAGGATTGAAACATGTGATGTAGATGTTCAAGGAAGGGTGTAACCATGTAATCCTAAATGATATCCTACCCTAACCCGAACCTATGTTACAAGCATAAAAATTCCTTTGAGATATTCGATCATTTACTTTCTTTATAGTTGGGACTGAAAATAGGGGCTAGCTTATGGTATGACACTTGATGTATAGAGATTTATTTTGTGAGAAAGAGAGTTTTTGCACTTAAAACTCCTTGTTGCATATTTGGTAGCTTGGTGAGTGGAATTTTTCTTTCTTTTGAGGATTAGCATGCGAAACAAGTTGGGGTGGGTGTGTTTTTCACCTTCTGAAGTATGAGGAAAATGGAGTATAGCTAAGTTGTGGTCAAGAGGAAGCCACCTCTAGAGTTTTATTTGTTGTTGCTTAGTTACTCAGTAAACTCCTATGTATCCTTGAATGTCGCATCTTATGATAATGGGTGTAGTGAAATTAGCTTAGCCCATGAGCAATGAGCTACTTGTGGCAGTGACTATGGTTAAATTCATTGTGAGCTTTAAGGTATAAATTTTGGGCATAGAGAATTTGTTTTCTCATGGTAAGAGGTAGTTCTTCTTGAGGACAATCAAATGCTTTAAGTTGGGAAGGTTGATGAGTAGGGATTTTACCAATAATTCTCACTAAACATTTGTACACATTTCCTTATTGTGAATGTATGAATGAGACATATTGGTGATAAAATGCACTAATATCTACTCTTTGACGGCATAGAGTTGAGGATATCAGAATATATGTATAGGAGCTGAAAATGATCAAAATGGAGCAAGAAAATTTTAAATAAAGACTTGGAGTAGCGAGGCCTCAGTTATCGCGTAGTAGTTTGTTGACCACGATTGCGGAATTGAAGAAAAAGTCATCCAACCGCAATCATAGAAGTTAACCATGATTGCATAACCATGGTTGCAGCCAAATTCGCATGATTATGGCTTAGTGAAAGAGATCAGCCTAAGGGAAAAACCTAAAATGCACATGGCTGACCCCAATTTTGACAAAATGACTCAAACCCTATCATGGATGATATTCTATCTTTCCCAATTTTCAAGTTTTTATCTCTTGAATCCATAGCCTCCATTTTTGGAGAAGAAAATATTGTGTAAATTTTGGTGAAAATACATTGGAGACGTTCCAAGTGGAAGATTAGCTCAATACCATTGTTGATATTGTGGGAGATCTAAGTTTAAATTAACATTCTCTTAAATCTTCAACAATTCATTTCAATGGAGATTATGGGTATATATATATACTTATTTATATTATGTGTAGCTAAATCTTCCTCTTGGGGTTATGTGTGAATAGGGGTTAAAGAGTGTGTGGTTGTTATTGTTAGCATTTATTTGGTAATTCATGTTTATGGGTTTTTTCATTGCTATTCTAATTTGCATGGGATTTGATTATTGAAAGCTCCAAATACCCACATGGGTTTAATGAGTGAAAGCTCCAAGGTCAAGAAAGTTAAAGGCCATCTTCGAAAGAAGGGTTTTAGGTGAAGTGTAGGACTCCATATCATTCTCAAAAGAGGGATGTAGAGAACAAAGCAAAGATAGATAATTGGGTGTGTAGTTGGCTAAATTCTCACTATCTTATACATAAGGGTGAATGTGAGGTTGACTACCCCATAAGTATCATCCTAGAAATAGGGATGCCTAGATTGAGGTTGTGGTTACCAATTGTTGAACACACCTTTTAGGTATTCAAAATAATCAATATCTGAAAGTTTGGTGTTTTGTTGAAAGACTAACATCAAAATCCATAACCAAACCTACCCATATTTCTCTCACTAAGTTGATGTTGATTGCTAACTCCCAGATATCACTCCCTTAGTAATGCATAATACCAAGATCCTTGCATAATTGTTAAAAATCTAATTATTCGTAGCCCCAAATTTATACTAGAAAAATCTAAAAAAGGAAATACTAGTGTAGGAACCTATCTCCCCCATTTTATCTTTTTATACCATTTGTTTGAATTTAAATTGTATCTATTATTTTGAATTAATTAGATCACCACTCACATTTTTCCTCGTGGATTCGACCCCAACTCCAAAGTTAGGTAAATATATTGACAAGGACCGCCTTGCAATTAGTTTGACGTGTAAATTGAGCATTATCACATGGCCAAGAATATGCAGAAGACTTTATTAATCAAATCCAATAATGCCATCGGGGTATTGGTCAACCCAAAGGCCTTGACAAGAAACTCATTGTGTCTGTACCAGGCTCTAACGGTAGTCTTAGGGATATCCGCATCCCTAATCTTAATGTGATGATAACCCAATCTAAAATCAATCTTATAGAAACACTTCACACCCTGAAGTTGATCAAACTAATCATCGATCCTAGGAAGAGGATACTTATTCTTTATGGTCACTTTTTTCAATTGACGATAATCAATGCATATACGAAGGTAACCATCCTTCTTATGCACGTACAACACTGGAGTATCCCAGGGAGACATACTAGGGCAAATAAAACCCTTATCTAAGAGTTCTATCAATTCCTCCTTAAGCTCTTTTAGCTCTGCCGGAGCCATTCTATAATGAGGAATGGAAATTGGATGTGTGTCCAAAACAAGATCGATCCCAAAATCAATTTTCCTATTGAGAGGAACACTGGAAAGATCATTGGGAAACACCTCAAGAAATTTATTCACCGAGGGAATGGATTCTAGGGAAGGCTTTTTCGAGTTTGAATCTTTAACTTGGACCTTATGATACAAACACCCCTTTGAAATCAACTTCCGAGGTTTTAGGTAAGAAATGAATCTTCCCTTAGGAACTAGAGAACCACCTTCCCATACAATGACCTACTTATTAGGGAATTTAAACGTGACACTATGGGTCCGACAATGTAAGGTAGCATAGCAAGGGTACAATCTATCCATCCCCAAAATGACATCAAAATTAACCACGTCTAACTTAATCAAGTCAACAAGAGTGACTCTACCACCGATAGAAATCACACATCCCCTATACACTCTT
This sequence comes from Capsicum annuum, assembly GCF_002878395.1. Taxonomy (NCBI): domain Eukaryota; kingdom Viridiplantae; phylum Streptophyta; class Magnoliopsida; order Solanales; family Solanaceae; genus Capsicum; species Capsicum annuum. The sequence goes on along the minus strand of NC_061116.1, from coordinate 79,010,411 downwards.
GTAATAACTAGAGAGTCTCCCATCGGGGTAGAAATAGAAAAAGGAACCAACAGACTTTCGAGACCATAATCAAGATACACAACCACATACAGGGTCACATAAGAAAGAGTAGACCCTGGATCAAGCAAATAATACACATAATGGGATAGAAGTTTCAACATACCCGTAACAACATCAGGAGACACCTCAGAATCCTTGTGAGTAGCAAGTGCATAAAAGAAGTTTCAGCTAGCACTGATGCTAGAAAGAAGAGTAGAGGGAGACATAACACCCTCTAGTATGTGAGGAGGTAGAGTAGTAATAGGGGCCCTATTGGCCCAAGAACCTTTTAGAGAGGGACACTCAGGCTGAATGTGCCAAATCTAACCACAATGAAAACACCGATTTCTCCCTTTCTCACACTGATCATGATGACTTTGACCACAGAATCTACAAGAAGGGCAGGGTGGATTCGACTAGGCACGACTAGCCTAGAATTGGGCAACCTGTACCCAAAACCCAACACTAAACTGAGACCGACGATCACCCAATGACTTTATGTAAAGAGAGGACATACTAGCTTAGGAGAAGGAACCCAAACTCCCTCAGTTCTTTCATGGCCACTTTCCACTATCCCCACCACTATTCAATAGGCCTTCCTTACCTATTACTAAGATCAATTTGCTTTTTTTTTTTTCTGTTTTTCTACTTATTTCAAATACATAATCAATTTAGAAATATCCATGTTCTCAATCAACAAGGCCGCCTTGCTCTCGAGAATAAACTCACGGGATAATCCCAAGACACACTTATGCATCCTAGCCCTCATGCTAGTAATAATCAAATGAGCATACCTTGACAATTGATGGAATTTTAAGGCATACTTTTGAATGGATATCCTCCTTTACTTTAAGTTCACAAACTCTTCCGCCTTTGTTTCCGTAAACTCTTGAGGAAAGACGAGGTCTAAGAAAGCCTTGGACAAATTCACCCATAAAGTCGGACTAACATCAACACCTCTAGACAACTTCTACCCTTCATACCATTAGTACACTACATCTTTCAATTGATAGGAAGCATGATCATCACCCTTAATTTTTGAAGCATTCATGATTCAGTAAATCTTCTCTGTTTCATGGATGAAGCCTCGAGGGTCTTCCTAAATCTTTTTACCCATGAAGATAGAAGGACTTAACCTCATAACTTAGCTAATTTTTGTATACTCAGAAGAAGCAATAGTCGAAGCCCCACGCTCCAAATAAGAGGCCACCAATTGAATCAAGAGGTTGATAAAGTGATAAAACTTTGCATTAGAAGCATTCCCTTGAGAGAACTAAGGAAGAGAGTCACTCTCATAAGCAAGGTTGGTGGTGTAAACCCACAAGGATGGCCAAATACCACAGCCCTATCCTGGTTATTAACTCCATAAGTTGGACGAGCTTCATCCATAGGACCCTCAGTTAGGGTCAAAGTGTTTGCCTTAGTCTCAGATATTTTTAGAGGCATGATCTAAAAGATAGAAAATGGAATCAAAATGATCAATAGCCTTAGAATTTATAGCTTGAGATTGAAACAAAAGAAGGGAAAACATTCCTAAGATGTCTCATAGCCCCTCTTTTATAAGTGTGGCACGCATCACACCAATAAAAGAGACTTTACATCTCACGACTTTGTGAAAACCCAACTGACCATGAATCTAGGCTCTAATACTAAATTGACATAACTCAAGCCTCAATCTATTGATATAGGCACCACAAGCTCACATGAATCAGGGGTCATCCCAATAACCCAACCTATATATCTCATCATACAATAGGAGTCGAAGGAACTCCAACTCACAAATTAAGATTTTCGAAAGTAATATCATAAGTCAATATTGGATTCATGATAACTAACTTGCACCTAAGTTCACAGTTATTTACAGTACCTCTATACAACACAAAAGTCAATAAATGTATATGTTGAGACAAACCCCCGACAATAGCCAAAACAAGTCTAAAGATAAGAGATCAAGAGGTGCATGTCTTCAAAAGTAAGAAAGTTCACCACTTCAAGTCAATGCACAAACTACTTCAATCGGCTGATCACTATGCAGAAAGAGAAAAAGATGCTTTGATCCCTATGACATATGGGGACATATCACCCAAAGATGGTTAATAGTTGGAACGCTAGTATGTAACTCAAGGATAAGTGATAAATAACATCATCAATCAACAACAAGTAATATTTCATATTTTATCACATTCATTTACTTATCCATACATATTGGTATATCACATGCCAAACAAGGAACAAGTCTTATCAATAAACTTCAAGCACTCATTCATTATTCAAGAAGTGGAGGACTACAACCTCTCATATTTATAGTTTCAAACAATATCAATAGGCAAAAGACTCTAACCATATTCACATATCATTTGACGTGGGACTTTAACCATACACCTCATTCATTAGTCAAGGAATTCAACCACTTACACATCCATTCAAACAAGAACTCTAAACATTTCCATAATTATCTTGGCAAAGGACTCTAACCTCGTGCCCATTCATTCGACAAAGGACTGTAATATCATGTCTCACTTGGACTTTAACCACAAGCTGTTTCCTTTGGTGAGGTACTTTGACCTCATAAGATCAATTTAAGTACATGACTTTAACCTCGAGCAATATTATTAGGAAAGGGACTTCAACCTCAAGCCATTCATAAGGAAAGAGACTTCAACATCAAGCTATGACATAGGGCAAGAGACTTTGACCTCAAGCCATCAAACTATCATTAGTTGGAATTTGGGACTTTAACTCTTTTCCCATGCATCAGTATACATTAAATACAATATTTGAGGGCTTTAATAATATTTAGAAAATTGAACACTATACATGACAACATAGTCCTTATATAAGCCTTCATTTGCTTAAACATCTTAATAGGACAATGCCTTCACTTAATTAAACATACAAAGCAACTTATGGTCATCAAGACCTTACAACAATTCTATGCCACATTCTCACCACAATTGTGTTCAACCTATAGTTTAAGTTCATCTTTATATCTATGGACTTTATCCTTTCATTGGACAATAACCAAGGTTATTAGTTTCATCACACATGGTTCATAATTCCTTTAACACATCATTTATCATTTATGCATGTTCATTTGGGATATAGCCTTAGTTCAATACATCAACAAAATATGACTAGATGACTCACTTAGATATTTTCATAAATACCTTGGGTGCATACCTTAAACAAGGCCATTTTCATGTTGTATATTATCAAGATTAGGGTTACCTAAAAGCCTCATTTTAATCTATATTTATAAAGCAACAACACATGCAATTCATCATCAATATCACATATAAACTTAAGTCTAAAAAAGATTCAATATCATACATCATTAGGTAATGATGTGTGAGATAATGCTAAAACATTTGAGGCTTTTAACTAGAAATAATTGTAAAGTCTTAAGCAACTTTTGCAACTTTTGATTGCTTTCTCTTTGATAATGCAGGAAAATCAAGATGCAAGAAAACAAAAGGCAATAAGAGCACAAGAGATGAATTTGGAACAAGTGGCCATGAAAGTGTAGTTGACAACTTGTCTGATACATCGTCAAATTTATGATAAGTTGTCAGAGTCATTGTCAGCTATAGATAGTTTGAGGAAGTTGGAGAAGAAGTGTAACGACCTCCCCTGATAAGCCGTCAGGTGTTTAATAAGCCATCAAGAATGTTGTCAGCCTAAGGTAGAGATAATGAAAGTGAAAGAGGAGGTGACAACATCTTTAATAAGTCATCAGACTCCTAATAAGCCATTAGAGTATCGCCATCAGCATAAGGCAAAGAACATTAAAATTAGAGGAGGAGCTGATGACCATGTCTGATAAGTCATCAGACTCATGATAAGGTGTCACACTTCGTCATCAGCTGTGCGAGAAAAAGTTGTATTTTATGATTTGATTCAAAATTTAGCTCTTAGTATTTAAGGTAAAGTTCTTAAGTTTTATTGGCGAGGACATTCATGTTGAACTTCAAGGACTTACACTATTTTCTCTCTAGTTTTCTCTGTAACTTTACAATTAACTTTTGAGAGATTGTTATCATAATTTTCTTGGGATTTTTACTATGATCTGATATGAAAAACACTTGTTAATATTTATTATTTTGTGAGTTATCCTTTATCAAATTATGAATACAAATTATCTTGTTGCTTTTTACATTATGAGTAGCTAATTTCTCTAACCCAAGTTGTGGGATTTATGGTTTTGGTTTTGTAAGTAACTAGGTGTTCAAGATTCTAAAGGTAGTAGGAACTCCTTGGTAATTCCAGTATTTTACATATTGTCTATTGGTTGCAAATGATAGGTCATGCCTACTAGTGATTTTATTGAAATAAAAAATCAACCCTAGTAAGAAGTGAATTATCAATAGGGACTTGGAAGCATCAAACTTTCATTTAATAATTAACGTTGTAACAAGGTTAATTAACTTGAGACAATATCCTGTTATGAAATATAAATTCCCTAAGTTCAAAAGAATTAGGTAATTAAATGTGTAAATAGGTTGAGAAATATTTAAACATTACTTTGACAAGGACAATTTGTTGTTCCTACATACCACAAGAATCTTGAACTGTTACTAGTGTATTTCAAATACCAACACTCATAGTGAACACAACTCTGGTTTTCAATATAATATTGATTACAAACACTGACACTAAATTGAGAAATAATTACTTGTTACCCTTCCAAAAACCCCCATTTACAGGAAACTGCTAACTATCAGTTGATTAACTAAGGAACAACTTAAATTAACACCATATTCCCTGTGGGATTCGACCCCAATCTAGTTGGGTTATATATTTGACAACGACCACCTACTCTCTCGTAAGAGAGGTGTAGTTTGAGTGTTATAAAAAATGGAACCGTTGCTAGAGAATACAGTTGTTGATTGAGTTTATATATGTTAATTGACTGTTAGTCAAGTTTCCTTATTTTATGTTTATTTGTTGTTTTTATTTATTATAGGCTCATTGTTGTTTATTCCATGAACCATAAGTTCAGGAGAACCATTATTACCCTTCAATACTGAACCTCATCTTATTGAAAGAATGGCTAACCAATAGGAAGCTGACAGATTAGCCACTTTAGCTAATGCTCAATTAAATCAACAGAATAAAGACAACCCAGGTAGAGTACCTAATATAGATAAAGAATACCTAGGAAATAATGAATAAATTGACCCATATAATAGAAGGAGTGCAATGGATATAGTTGCACGTGTAAATCAAAATCGTCTATTCAGAGAAAGACTAGATTGCCAAGCTGCACATTTTGATATTGACAAAGAATGATATAGAATGAGTTGGATCTATAGGGGAAATCATTCAACCACCACTCGCTCTTGGGGTAAAATTCAACATCACTAGTACTATGATCCAGCTACTAAATTTGAAAGAACTCTTAAGTGGATTACCTGGTGATTATCTAAATCTATATTTGGTGAATTTTATCAATATTTGTAAGTCGTTTGATAATCCTGGAGTGGGAAAAAATGCTACTCATTTAAGATTGTTCCCACGATCTCTGTCTGGAGAGGCATCTATGTGGTTGAATATGCTAACTCCTGATTCTATAACAAACTGAAGGCAATTGAAAGGAGCTTTCCTATAAAGATTCTTTTTACCCTCCAAATTATTACAGTCGAGGGATGATATCTTCAACATTAGGTAATTGGCTAGTGAATCTTTGTATGAGACTTGGGTAAGGTTTAAAAAGAAGTTGACTCAATTCCCAAACCGTAATATAACTGATGAACATTTGATGGAAATATTATACAGAGTTTTGAACTCACTTACAAAGCTAATAGTGGATAATGCTGCAGGAGGAGCTTTTATAGAGATCACCATTACCAAGGATGTGGACATGTTAGAAAAAATGACCAAGAAAAGTAAAGGTTAGCATACCAGAGATTTAATAGTAGCAAGAAATACTGGGTCTAATGTAATATCAGAACAATAATGTAGGAGAGAAGAGGAGCATGATTATGATATGGTCATATGAAAACCAAGATGGATGTGCTCACAAAACATTTGCTATCAGCGAATATAAAAAGGTAAAAGTTATGGGGTCCCACGGTAAGGGAGGTGAATCAAACACCGAGGAAGAGGCTAACTACTTGCATAACCAGCGGTTTTAGAACCGGTGGTCAAGGAAACCAAGGTCGGAACCATCAAGGATATTAGAAGAATAAAAGTGACAGAAGTGTACTATATATACCTCTTGGAAGCTATGATAATGCTGCCACCAGTTTATGAAAAATATCCATGGAGGACATGATGGAGAAACTATTAAAGGGAGTTGAGGCAACCAATTTTGGGGTGATTACTATGAAGAATGACATATCTTCTACGAGTCAACTAGTAAAGTCACACTCAATCTTTATTAAACCGCTGGAGCAGCAAATGAGCCAATTATCTGTAGCATTCAACCAAAGACAGAATGTGACTTTACCAAGTGATACAGTTTAGAATCTGAGGACTGATGGATAGTGTATGGTTATTACCACTAGGAGTGGTAAGATGTTATCTAGTTCAGGATTGGGAGCATCCTCTCATACTGATGTAGTGTAAATGGATTAGGAGATGGTTGATGAAGCTTTAGTAGTGCTTATGGAGTTGGGAAGTTTGGAAAAGAAGAGCACGAAAGTGGAACAACCACCTAAGCCGAAGCATGTTAGTGATGAGGTGCAAGGCATAAGAAAGGAGGTAAAAGTTGCTCCATTTAAAATCCCAAGAACACCACCCCAATTTCCATAATGATCAAAGAAAAAAGAAGATGAAGGCAATTTTAACAAATTCATGGCTATGTTGAAGCAATTGATAGTGAACGTCCCTTTAGTTGAAGCTCTTAAGAAGATACCAGGATATGCTAAATTTATAAAAGAACCTATGACGAAGAAAAGATTGGTAAGCTATGAACCGATGGATAATCTCCATCATTGTAGTGATATTTGTACAAGGTCATTGGTGCAAAAGAAGGTAGACCTAGGAGCATTCACCATCTATTGTACTATCGCATCACTTGATTTTGCTATAGCCTTATGCGATCTCGAAGCAAGTATTAACTTGATGCCACTAGAAGTTTATAAAAAATTGGGTTTGGGGGAGCCTATCCCCATAAATATGCGGTTAGTAATGGTGCACAGGTCTGTGAAGCGGCTAGTGGGAATATTACATGATGTATTGGTAAAGGTGGCCGATTTTATATTTTATGCCGACTTTGTAATTCTTTATTGTGAAGTGGACTTTGAAGTGCCCATAATTTTGGGTAGACCATTCTTAGAAACTGGGAGAGTGATAACTGACATGGATGTGAATGAGCTCAAGTTTAGGCTCAATAAGAAAGAAGAAAAATTTGAAATACACCCATCCATGACACAACAAAAGGAGATGAGTGTTTTCTTAATCGTGAATTGTTCTATGAGGTTGTGAAAAAGCTATCAACAAGGTGTCTTTATGAATTATGAGTAGTCAACATGACTGATACGTGCCGTGATACTAAATCTGGTGCTATTGGGAGGCAACCTAAATTTTTATGTTTAATGCAAGTTGTTTTTATTTATTTAGATGGTAAGTATGATGTATTGATAAGGTATGCATGGGTCGAGCTATAATTTATGTATCATGTTAAGTGATCCTAATGACATAGGTGATGAGCTATCATAATTATGATAAGCCATCAATTCGACGTCAGAGAAATCAGATCTAAGGTATGTTCAGTTAAGACTGACGATATTTGTGATGGGCTATCACACTTGCAATAAGCCATCAGAAGTGTCTTCAGAAAACCCAAACTAAGCTATCAAAAAATTCTTGCCCCAGTTAAAGAAATTAGACCCAGCCCAAAAGCAAATCTTTTCACCTTCCCGCTTTTTTTTCTTTTCTTTAGTTTATTTATTTCCATTTTTAATTTATTCTCCTGCCTTTTTGAATTAGTTCTTAGTGAGAAAAGAAAATTTCCTTTTCTTTTTGCTCGATTAAAGTTAATTTCAAACACAAAGTGCTGTTTCTCCTTCATATTTTCATCTGCTCTACCCTACTCAAGACGTTAAGTTGCCTAACAGGTATGCTCTAAGACTCTCTTCTTCTCATTGGGTAGTAGTGAGGCTGATATACACCTTGATTTTCAAAGAGATTGAGTCAAGTTTAGCTTTCCATTGTAGTAAGAAACTAAAACTAGGGTTTACAGTTATGCATCAAGCACAAAAATTTAAAATCCCTGTTCAAGAAAGTAAATCCATGTTTTATGAGAAGAATTGGGAAGGATAATTATGTTAAAAATGAGCTAAAGATTATGTTTTGAGCTGACAACATGCCTGATAAGTTATCACAATCACGACAACTTATCAAACATATCATTACAAGTATGAAAAAGTTGATCAATTCTGATGGAGGTTGACAAAATGTCTGATAAGTTATCATAAATATAACGGCTTATCAGATCATGTCATCACAAGTTAATAGAATTATGTTGGTTCTGTTTAAGGCTGATGATATATCTGATAAGTTATCACAAATATGATGGCTTATCAGACTATGTCATCACAAGTTGAGGAAAGTGAGCCTATTCTACTTAAGGATGACGACATGGCTGATAAGCTATCACAGATGTTACGACTTATCAGACCATGTCGTCACAACTTTGATCTGAAGCACTATTAAATCCCTTTCAAGGGATGTAGAACTTCAATGGCTGAATTTCTTGCATTATATGGTCTTGGTTGCTGAATAATTATGTTCTTCTGCTATAGAGTTTATAATGGCACCCAAAGGAAAAGAATCTAAATCAGCAAAGAAGGTGACTAAGAAGAGTATGCCTTGGTGACTCTTTGATGAGTCTGATTATGAAGATGAAAAGCCACAACTCATAAGGTCAAGAAAGAAGAAGAGTCTGAAGAAAGTGAATCTGAGGAAATAACAACATCTGAACATACACCTGTAGAGCAGACAGCCTTTGAACAACCTGATTCGGAGCAACCTGATTTAGATCAACAAAATTCTGAGCAACCCAATTCTAAGTAACCATCATCTAGGTCCCCTTCTTCTGAACAATAGGCTGACGAAGATTCTCCGATATGGGGAAATATGATTAAATGCAAGAACCTTAGTGTACGAGAGAGTGCTAGATGGAAGATTCCTAGGGCAAAGAAGATTTTCTATAATGGGCTTCTCAGAACTCAAAGAGGATTTGTTAAAAGGAAAATTTTTGACGAAATGAGAATCAGTACTACCAGGTTGAGTAGATATCCTTCAATGGAGCAGACATTCCAAAACTAAGACTTGGCATGGACTACAAAAGGGGGTGATTCATTTTGCCCTACACTAGTTTGGGAGTTCTACGCGAACCACCAGGCTACCTTGGAGAAGATATGTAAGCAAGGGGAAAAATCAGCAGATCAACCTTTGTTGGAGAAAGTTCCCATAAGGGGTGTAATGGTAGATCTCTAAAAAAGAACTGTCAATAGATTCCTTCATTGTCTCGACTTCACTCCTTAGGCCACTTCACAAACATTCTAATCTCAGTTAAAGGATCATGAGAAACAACGTCCTTGGTTAGCAAACCTCATAGATGAAGATGAATCTGAATGGTTGACCAACCGGAATAAAAGAATATTCAAGGCCTCCTTGACTCAAGAGGCAAGGTTTTGGTGGGTTTTAGTACACACCTGGTTGATGACCATGGCTGGAGATAATATTTTTGGTAATTATAGAGCAGCGTTAGTTATGAGCCTCATGGCGAAGCTTTACTTAAACTTTGGTGAAATCATTGCTAAGGAGATAAAGATTTGGGTACCAAGGCCCTACACGCATATCCATTCCCATGTCTGATTACAAAGTTTTGTGAGGCAGCTAATATAAATAAAATAAGATATTCCAGCCAGGAAGACCCACAACCCTATTAGGTAAGATGAAAATCAGCCTAGGCTTGTGCTAAGTAAGGGAACAGGGGTTGCCCCAAAATCGATGAGGGTTTCTAAAGTGCAACCAGCAATTACTGGCACTAACTCAGCACCTAATATGGAGGAGCAAGATTCTAAAGCTTTATGTGTAAGCAAATGCTAACATAGTTGAGGCTTTTAACTGAGTATAATTGCATGGTCTTAAGCAACTTTTATCGGTTTTGATTATTTTCTCTTTGATATTGCAGTAAAAGTTAAGATACTAGAGAACCAACAATAATAAAAGTAAAAGAGTTGATTTTTGAGCTAGTAGGGAGGGAGGTATGGCTGATAACTTGTCTGATAAGTCATCAGCCTTGTGATAAGCTATCATTGTTGAAACGTTAGGCTCGTTATTTGGCTTAGGCAAGGAATGGGATTTGAAGTGAAGAAGCGACGATAATTCTGATAAGTCGTCACATGTATAATAATCCATCATATCTCATCATCAAACTAAGGCAGAGATTATCAAAAGTGAAGAGGAGCTAATGACATTTCTGATAAGTCGTCAGACTCCTGATAAGGTGTCACACACATCGTCCCCTGTCTGAGAAAATACTGTGATCTATCATTTTATTTACATAATTAGGATAAAGTATTTAAAGCATATGTTAGGGTTTTCTAATTAAAAAGGAGGGATGAACATCTTGAACTTATTCCAAGGGATTTTACTTTTCTTCTTAGCTTTCTTAACTTAGAATTCAATTATTCAATTCTTTGATTTGGTTGTGGAATTTTCTCTTGAACTTAGAAGATAATCAACTTCAGACTTCATCTTTTGTAAGTTTAATTACTTTGAATGATGATTATAATTGTTGCTATCTCTTTCTTCCTCATGTGGAGCTAAAACCCTAGTTTTTTTTATCATTAATTTGAACCATTAAAATTTTGTCTTTGAGTTCTGAAGCAAGTCGAAACTTTAATTATTGTTTGATTAATAAAACCCCTCATTTTATATTTTCGCAACATTTGTTTAAATTCAACTTGTAGCTATTATTTTAAAATAGTTTAATCTCCACTCACATTGGTCCTCATGGATTCGACCCCAACTCCAAAGTTAGGTAAATACATTGACGATGACCGCCTTGCACTAAATTGACGTGTAAGTTGAGTGTTATAAAAAATGGTACCGTTGCTGGGAACAATTTGGCGCATTGAGTTGGTTTGGAATTTTAGCCTACTTGCTTGAATTGAAACTTTTAAATATTTATTTTTAGTTTTCTTTTATTTCTTGTGTTAGGTAGATTTTTATTTTAGTTTACTTATTACTATGGCATGGTGGAATGAATATGAGCTTTGTGTTGGAAATATTATCTTGATGATCCATGTCCATATTGTGATGAGCATCACTTTTTGCAAGATTATGGATATGCTCCCAGGAAAGAGATATGTGCACCTTCTCCATCCTACCGGGAGTATAATTGTTCTTTATGTGGTGGTCAAGATTGACATTGGAGTGATTTCCCAAATTCCCCCTCCCCCTATTGTGCTAACCCAAATTATAGTTCTTCTTAAGAGTTTGATAGGTCTTATGGTCAACAAAAGAAAGAAAAAAGCACCGGGAAGAGTGGCATTGAAGCTATGTTTCAACGAATGTTGGATCTCCAAAAAGAAATTTATGATATCGTATGTGATATGTGTCAAGACATGAAGCCAATCATTCATGAGGAGATAGATATAGAGGTCAATCATTCAAAGAATTTATCTATATTATGTTTAGATGATATCTTGTCTGTAAATAAATTTAAAATAATAAAAGAGTGTGAAAATGAAGAGAAAGAACGCTATATTGATATTGATCTTGATGATGAGCAACCCTTGGTGATTTTCCAACCAACCAAACTAGCCATGAGAGATGATGCCAAGATTGAGAAAATGGTGCTAAAGGCAAAAGAAGAAACCAAGCCAATCTCTTGTAAAGACTCTAGCCAATTTGGGGTGAAGAGGTCGAGAAGGATACAACTCCAATATTAGGGAGAAGACCTCAATCTAATAACTTTTCAACATTATTCTTAGTGGATGTGATGAAAGTCGAATTACCCAAGCAAATGAGGAGGAAAATTTCTACATTTTGGAGTTTGTCATGATGAAAGGGTATAATACAACCCCAATCTTGAAGGCCAAGAAGCTTAAAGATCTATGTCTATTTAGTGGCTTTTTAAGATCCTCACTGTTGCCAAATGAGCCCACATGAAATTTCAATGTAAAATTGGGAAATCGATTTAAGTCTTCGAAGTGTCATAATAGAACTTCCCTTATTATGCCCTCATATTTGGCCAACATACCTAAAAGATGTAAAGATCGAAAGATGGGCTGATGATTCAAATCATCTAAGTGGAGAGATAAAGGATGAAGCACTTTTAAGGTATCTTGATGAATTCTGAGTAGCCAAGATAACCTAGTCATGCTACAACATTAAATCAGGTGATGCTTGGGAGGCAACCCAAGGTATTTGGTTATTTGTATTTGTATTATGTGATTGATATCAGATCTTTGCACCTATGGTGCCACAGGTATATTTCTAACTATCTTGTTCTGGTTTGATGCATTGGGAGCATTGTATGATTTTTAGTTGAGAGTGGGGCTACTTATGGGTGTTGATGTCATCTTGGGGTTTTTGTTGTCGTGCCTCTTTTCCCCAAAGTCTTGTTCCTAGTAGAACCGACATGTTTAGGTGTATTGTGATTTATTATAAAATGTTGTAGTTGACTGGGAAAAATACAAGTACCTTAGGCAGTTAACATATTTTTGTTGATTTTTGAACACCTCTCCAATGGTCTATTTTATAATTGTGTGATGTGCATTTATTTGTGACCACTATGCATCTTGTTATGGGATTAGTACAAGTGATACGATAACCATTGCTAAACAATTGTATGAACCGAATGGGTAGTAGCTTGTGATGTAACTTTGTGCCATGTGTGTGTAAGATACTACCTAGTTCCTGTTGTGTCTTAAATCCAAAACTTTCCTGGTTGGTCTTGCCTTGGTTGTAGGATTGCGGTTAGGAAAAGATCATAGGTCGTTGTTGATATTAGTTCACTTTTAGCCTAAATAACCTTCCATGTGTGAATAATATCCATTGATCCTGGTCCTCCTTGGACATTGTCCACTTTGACTTAGGCAAATAGCCTAAGTTAAGGGTGGATGTCATAAGGGTGTGTGATTTAAAGTGAGTACGAAAAAGGATATTAAAAAAATATGCAAGGCTGGGTGTGGTAGAAAAAGAATGAGGAAAGAAAACTTGTAAAAAAAAAAAAATGAATGAATAAAAACTGCACCCAACTTGAATGTGCTTTAATCAAGAAAGGGAGAAATAAGGTAAAGGTTGATAAGTGAGACCCCAAAAATAGTGTAGTTCCAAGGAGGCTTAGATACTTTAAATATCCTTGTGTATCATACCATCCCCAAGCCTATATTACAAGCTGAAGAAAAGTCCTATAATGATCCTACCTTAACTGTCTGAAAGATTTTGTAATGAAAATAAGGGCAAGCTTATGGTATTTGGCATACATTGACTAGAACTTCTTTCTTAGAGTGAGTCTCTCTTGACCATCCCCGCATTGACATGCTTGATTCACATATGAGTGAGGGAACTCTTTATTGTAAGGGCACACTCATTACGTTGCTAGTTGCTAACTTGTTTGGATAGTGTAATCTTGGTACATATATGGTTGTTGTTGCTGGATTGATGCCATATCTTGATTGTTGTGTGTCGCATTATTGTTCTTCAATAATATGCATATTTTTTTAAAAAAAAATTAATTAACCTAGGAGATGGTGTAGATGTTTTGAGCTAAAATGGATGACTGACTATCAAATGTGCTGTGTATCCTCTTAGTTATGTTTTAGTTGCTTGAGGACAAGCAATTATTTTAAGTTGAGAGTGTCGATGTGTGAGAAGATGCTAACACATTTGAGGCTTTTAACTGAGAATAATTTCAAAGTCGTAAGCAACTTTTGTCATTTTTGATTGTTTTCTCTTTGATATTGCAGTAAAAGTTAAGATGCCAGAGAACCAGCAATAATGAAAGTAAAATAGTTGAGTTCTGAGCAAGTAGAGCGGGAAGTGTAGCTGACAACTTATTTGATAAGTCATCAGCCTTATGATAAGCTATCAGAGTTGCTGTTATCCTTAGACATAGAATGAGCTTCAGCTGGAATTCATGATGACATCTGTGATAGGCCTTTAGATATGTGATAAGCCGTCAGGCTCGTCGTTAGGCTTAGGTAGAGAATAGGATTTGAAGTAAAGAAGCAACGACAAATATGATAAGTCATCACATGTATAATAAGCCATCATGTATCATCGTCAACCTATGGTAGATATTTTCAAAAGTGAAGAGGAGCTGTTGATATTCCTGATAAGTCGTCAGACTCCGGATAAGCCATCACACACTTCGTCGCCTATCCGAGAAAATACTGTGATCTATGATTTTGTTTCCATAATTAGGATGAAGTATTTAAAGCATATGTTAGGGTTTTCTAAATAAAAAGGAGGGCTGAACATCTTGAACTTATTCCAAGGGAGTTTACTTTTCTTTTTGGCTCTGTTAACTTAGAATTCAGTTATTCAATTCTTTGATTTGGTTGTGGGAATTTTTTATTGAACTTAGAAGAGAATCAACATCAGACTTTATCTTTTGTAAGTTTAATTACTTTGAATGATCATTATAATTGTTGCTATCTCTTTATTTCTCATGTGGAACTAAAACCCTAGTTTCTTTTTATCATTGATTTAAACCATTGAAATTTTAGCTTTGAGTTTTGAAGCAAGTCAAAACTTTAATTATTGTTTGATTGATAAAACCCCCCGTTTTATCTTTTCACAACATTTATTTAAATTCAATTTGTAGCTATAGTTTCAAATTAGTTTATTCGCCACTCACATTGTTCCTCATGGATTCGACCCCGACTCCAAAGTTGGGTAAATAGATTGACAATAACCGCATTGCTCTAAATTGACGTGTAAGTTGAGCGTTATCAAAGTTGTACAGCCAACATCCAATGCAAGAGAAAATTCAGTGCTTGAGAACGAAACAACCCTTTTATCTGCTGTTTTACCAATAGAATTCGCCTTTAACCCACTTAATTTTAGGAGAGTGGTGAAACAAGCAAAGCAGTGCGAGGCACAACTGCAACTTTTTTCCAAGCAATTTTCCTCTGCTGTGGATAAGAGGATTAAGGTAGCACTTGAACCCTTCAAGACTTTGCCTGGTCAGATTGATGAGTTGGAGAATAATTTCAATGCATGGTCAAGAAAAATATCAGTCCCAGATCTTGCACTATTTAGAGCAACCCTGGACAAGGTAAAACCTGATGTTGGAGTATTGCAGCAACTCCAACTTATGGTGTATATAGATCCAGTTGCTAATATGTATGAGGATGAAATTCCCTTACTTAACCTCAATGGGGAACGGATGAAGCAGAGAAAAGAGAAGAGTGATAAGAAAGACAAGGGTAAAAGGAAAAGAGCTAAAAACGAGGATGAAATAAAAGCAGAAAAGAAGGAGAGGAAGAAGACCGAAAAAACAGAAATAAAAAGGGCAATGTGAGCATTCAAGAAAAAAATGGAGAGAAGGGATGAAGAGCTACGAGCTAGGGTTTTAGGAGCATCATCTAGTGGACTCTCTCCAGAGGCTGTGACAGTTGTACCAGCCCAGTAGCGGCCTACTAATGTGAGTATTCCAGCGGAAGACACTGCTACAGGGTCAGGGACCCATGATTCCCATACTTGAGCTATTCCAGGTATACCCTAACCTTTAATTCAGTTTCTCTTTAAATGTACATTGAGGACAACGCTTTATTTTAAGTTGAGGGTGTAGGGTGATTTGTTGTAAAATATTGTAGTTGACTAGGAGAAATACAGTACCTTAGGTAGTTTACATATTTTGGTTGATTTTTGAACTCCTCTCCAATGATCTGTTTTATAACTGTGTGATATGCATTTATGTGTAACCACTGTTCATCTTGTTATGGAATTAGTACTGGTGATATGATAACCATTGCTAAACAATTGCATGAACCGGATGGGTAGTATCTTGTAATATATTTGTGTGCCATGTGTGTATGAGATATTACTTAGTTTCCTTTATATGTTAAATTCAAAACTTGCCCGGTTAGTTTTGGCTTTGTTGTAGGATAGGGGTTAGAAAAGGATCATAGTCCATTTTGAGATTAGTCCACTCCTAGCTTAAATTACCTTCCCTGTATGAATGATATCCTTTGATCCCATTTTTGAGCATAAATGCCTATTCTTTTATGATACCTATCACCTTCCCATTTGTATCACAATGAACCTGTTTTGGCCCTGGTCATTCTTAGACATTGTGCACTTTGACTCAGGAAAATAGCCTAAGTTGAGGGTGGCTACCATAGGGGTGTGTGATGTAAAATGATTTAGAACAAAGGTAGAATAAAAGAAAACAAAAAAAGATGGATGCGATGGAAAAACAATAAGAAAAGAAAAGTTGTGAAAAAGATGAAATAATTGTCAAAAAGACCGCACCCATCCGAAATATGTGTGATCATGAAAGGAGAGAATTAGGTAAAGGTAAATAAGTGAAACCACAAAAGTTAGTGTAGTACCAAGGAGGCTTAGTCACCTTAAATATCATCGAGTATTATACCATCCCTTAGGCTACATTACAAGCCAAAGAAAAAGACCTATAGTGATCTTATCTTACCTGTTTGAAAACCTTGGTAATGAAAATAAGGGCAAGCTTATGGTATTTGGCATACATTGACTGGAACTTCTTTTTGAGAGTGAGTGTTTATTGATTGTCCTTACAATTATATATGTTATTTCTTATATGAGTGAGGAGGGACTTCTTTGTTGTAAGGGCACACTGGTTATGTTACTAGTTGCTAAATTTTTTGGGTAGTGTAATTTTGGTACATGCATGGTTGTTGTTGCTAAGTTGATGCCATATCCTGATTCCTTCGTATTGCATTGTTGCTTTTCACTAATATACACAGTTGAGTTTGAGATGACTGACCTTGGATATGGAAAATATGTTTTGAGCTAAAATGGGTGACTGAATGCCGAATGTTCTTTGTATCCTCTTAGTTATGTTTAATTTGCTTGAGGACAATCAATTGTTTTAAGTTGAGGGTGTTGATGTGTGAGCTAATGCTAACACATTTGAGGCTTTTAACTAGAAATAATTGTAAAGTCTTAAGCAACTTTTGTCGTTTTTGATCCCTTTCTCTTTGATAATGCAGGAAAGTCAAGATGCAAGAAAACCAAAGACAATAAGAGCAAAAGAGGTGAATTTGTATCAATTGGCCATGAAAGTGTAGTTGATGACTTGTCTGATATGTCATCAAATTTGTGATAAGTTATCAGAGTCATCGTCAGCTGTAGACAGTGTGAGGAAGTTGGACTAGAAGTGTGATGACATCCCCTGATAAGCTGTCAAGAATGCCGTTAGCCTAAGGCAGAGATCATGAAAGTGGAAGAGGAGATGACGACATTTCTAATAAGCCATCATAATCCTGATAAGCCATCAGAGTCTCACCGTTAGCCTAAGGCAGAAATCATCAAATTTGGAGGAGGAGCTGACAACAATATCTGATAAGTCGTCAGACTCCTGATAAGGCATCATACTTCGTTGTCAGTTGTACGAGAAAAAGTTGTATTCTGTGATTTGATTCCTAATTTAGTTCTTGGTATTTATGGGAAAGTTCATAGGTTTTATTGGAAAGGATATTCATCTTGAACTTCACAGACTTACACTATTTTCTCTCTAGTTTTCTCTATAACTTTACAATTAATTTTTGAGAGATTGTTATCATAATTTTCTTGGGATTTCTACTGCGATCTAATCTGAGAAACACTTGTTGATATTCATTATTCTGTAAGTTATCATTTATCGAATTATGAATACAAATTTTCTTGTTGCTTTTTACATTATGAGTTGCTAATTCCTTTAACCCGAGTTGTGGGATCTATGGGTTTGATTTTGTAAAGTACTAGGTGTTCAAGATTCTAAAGGTAGTAGGAACTCCGTGGTAATTCCTCTATTTTACGTATTGTCTATTGGTTGCAAATGATAGGTCATGCCTACTAGTGATTTGCTTTAAATAAGAAATAAACCTTAGTAGCAAGTGAATTATCAACAGGGACTAGGAAGCATCAACATTTCATTCAATAATTAACGATGTAACAAGGTTAATTAACTTGAGACAACATCATGTTATCAAATATAAATTTCCTAAGTTCGAAAGAATTAGGTAATTAAATGTCTAAATAGGTTGAGAAACATTTAGATATTACTTGGACAAGGATAATCTATTGTTCCTACCTACCACAAGAATCTTGAACCGTTACTAGTGTTTATCAAATACCAACACTCATAGTGAACACAATTATGGTTTTCCACATAATATTAATTACAAACACTTACGCTGAATTGAGAAATAATTACTTGTTACCCTTCCAAAAACCCCCATTTACAGGAAACTGCTAACTATCAGTTGATTGACTAAAGAAAAACTTAAATTAACACCATATTCCCTATGGGATTCGACCCTAACCTAGTTGGGTTATATATTTGAGAACGACCACCTACTTTCTCGTAAGAGAGGTGTAGTTTGAGCGTTATCAAGAAACAAAACCATTTTCATTTGATTTCAAAACCATCATTTACACTTACTATTCCAAGTGTGAAATACATAGGTTTAAATGTATTTAAAGAGAGGAAGAGATACATGACTTAAACAACTTTAATATCCAAAAATGTTTACTCCCTCTTGCCACTAGATGATCACCCTCCAAACCCTAGCCTTTAGTCTTGCTTTAATAAGCCTTTAAAGTGTTTAAGTGTTTTAGTCTTATAGAATAAAGACTTAGGAGGCTATAATGCCTTATAGAGAGAGAGGTGTTAGGGTTTTAGGCAAAGGAAATGACCCAAAGGTCCTTAGTTAAAAGCTAAAAAGTGAGCTAATGCAGGGGTACGACTCCCCTATACGATTCCCTTAGTGATCGTACCCTAGGGTATGAGTGGTACCCTAACTCGTATCCTAGGCTTCTCCTAGGTGACACACACTATTAAGAGTCTGAGTGGGAACCCCTGAGTCATATCCAAAGGGTACGACTCACCCCTTACTCATTATCTTCAGCCGTGACAAAAAATATTCCACCTGGTTTGAGGCTTCCCTCTATATGGTTGAGTATTATCATTCGTTAAGACTCGTATGATACCCTCATGGACTGATCAATGTACAAAAGGGTAGGGCAAGGTGGTTATGAGTCATGACCAAGGGTAAGACTCAAGTGTCTATTCATACCAAACTCAGAGGCACAAAAATGAAATTGTTTTTCAATGGTTAAAGGCTATGTGTTTCAAAAAGAGTATAGGTAATGACAACAAGGTCCTCAACTAAAAGCTAAAAATTGGCCATTATGTTGGTTATGACTCACTTGAGTCAATCATACCTTAGGCTTCTTTTATGTCATCCATATTAGTTAGGGTGTGAATAACTACCATTAAGTCATATCCAAAGGGTACGACTCATTCCCTAAACTATATCCATTAACCGTACCTAAACACTCAACTCCAAACTAAGAATTCACTCTATACGATTGGTCATAGTGCGACTCTTACATTAAGTACGATTGGTTGGCAGCTTACGCATACCTAGGACAGTGAGTAACCCTCACCACCTGCCTAGGGTACGAGAGAGGAGGGAAAGAGGGATAAGACTCATATCTAAGGGGTACGACTCATGCCCCTAGTCATACCCACCCTAGTGACTTCAAATGAAAAAATTTCTCAATTTTTTAACGTCTAGGTTTTTCAATACGACTCTTATGTTAAGTACAATTGGTTGACGGGTTACTCGTACCTAGGATAATGAGTAACCCTCACCATACTAACTAGTGTATGATAGGGGAGGGGAAGAAGGATAAGACTCATATCTAAGGGGTATGACTCATGTCCCTAGTCGTACCCACCCAGTGACTTCAAATGAAGAAATTTCTCAATGGTTCAAAGTCTAGGTGTTTTAATTCTCCCTCACTTGGATCATTCACCCATGGGTAAGTATATAATAAACATAAGGCAACACATTATCACACATATCAACCCATCCATTAAAAAAGTTAGAACAAAGCACACCACAATAATGCAACACATATCATGCATTTTGTCAGTCAATTATTCATTTGATCGACCTTGGGACTCAAACCCACTACTTATCAAAACACTTAATCATTTCTCAACTTAGGAACTTTAACCCATCAACTCATCATAGGTACTTACTCCATTCAAAGACTAAGGACACAAACCCATCTTCTATCAAGGACATGAATTCACTTCAATGTATTAGGGACTTACAACCATTACAACAACGACACACATAATTTCAAGGCATTAGGGACCTATGGTCTAACAAGACCTAAGTCAATTCCATGCTTAGGGAATTTAACCCATTGTCTATCAAGACATAAATCAAGGTAAGAAGATTAACACATACCTTCATCACAATTTCCCGAAATGATAAATAAATTCAGATACTTAGACTTTAGGTCCTCTTTCACCACCCAAGTAGCTTTCTCGTACTTTTGGTTCCTCCATAGAACGAAACCAAAGAAACTTCTTCTGTTCGCAATCGGCGAACTTACCGATCCATGATCCTTATCGGGATGTCCTCAAAGGTCAAAGAGTTTGAAATATTAACATTACTTAAGGGAACCACCAACGAAGGATCACCCACACAATTTCACAACATAGAGGCATAGAAAATTGGGTGAATGAAGTTTATGCTAGAAGGTAACTCCAACTCAAAGGCAATATTACCAACCCTATTCATAATTAAGTAGTGACAATACACTGGGGACTAAGCTTCCCCTTTTTACCAAACCACATCACTCTTTTCATGGGAGACACTTTAAAGAATACTCAATCGCCAAATCTACACTGTAAGTCCCTACACCTCACATCCACACATGACTTTTGGAAACATTGAGTAGTTTTCTATCTATCAAAAATTACATTCACCTTCACTAAGGCTTGGTGAACTAAATTAGGTCTAAGAAACTTACCCTCGCCAACTTCATACCACCCAATAGGATATCGACATCTCCTATAATATAATTCCTCAAAAGGGGTTATGCCAATGCCAGAGTGGTAACTATTATTATAGGCAAACACAATCAAAGGAAGGTGGTCATATCAACTACCACCATAATCAATCACACAAGCTCACAAAATATCCTCTAATGTTTGGATAGTCTTTTCTGCTTGCTCATATATTTATGAGTGAAAGCGGTACTAAGGCACACTCTAGTACCCAAACCTTTTTGGAATGACTACCAAAAGTTAGATGAGAATGAAGACCATGATATGAAATAATTAAAATTGAAGCATCGTACAACTTCATGATCTCTGCAAGATGTAACTTATCATAATCTTCATTCGAGAAATTAGTCCTTGCGGGTAAAAAGTGAGCGGACTTGGTCATTCTATCAACAATGACCAAAATTAAATCATATTGATTTCAAAATAGAGGACAACTGATAATGAAATCCATACTAATTGCCTCCTACTTCTATTTTGGTAATGGAATATCTTCATACAAACTTTAATACCCCGTATATTTTTAATTTAACTCAGCCCTTAGTAATATGCCTATAGCACTTAGAATCTAAAAACAAAGCTAAGAGTTGAGGGATTTAGTAAATTTCGACTCCCTTTAAACTTTGAGGATTTTAAGTTAACCTTTCGAGCTTCGATTTGATGATTTTTGAGTTGATTTTCATTTAGGGGTATAATTAGTATGTTTTGGGTAAGTTTTAAATTTTTTGGACTAGATTTGGATCCCATTCCGATTGGCAAGGTAGCAGCTCGCCGCGATTAGGTTGCATCGCGATGAGCATTGGGGTAAGAAGGCCACCATATCGTAGTAAAGGTTAAATCAACAATAGTTAGTTTCTAGAGAGCCACCACAATTGCACCTCATCACGGTGGATTTTGTGGTGAGGGGCTCACTGTATCACGGTGATGCCCAAATCTGAATTTATCAAAAACCAGTGAGTCACCATGATTCTACCGCATCGCAATTGGTACCACAATGACCCACTCACCGCATTAAGGTGAGGCCTTAAACGATACTCCAGTTCCTAACTTACAATTCCAAAGGGAAACTTTGTCTTTTTCTAAGCCCTCAAATCATATAAAACAAAAGATTAAGCCTAATCTAAGCATCTTATACCCATTATCCATCAAATTACTCTAAAAAGAAAACCCTAGGATTTGACATCAAACTCTAAGTAACCTCGAATTTCACCATTTCTTTTCCAATATAATTCAAAATTCAAGGTTCTCAATTCAAAAACGTCAACAAAAAAATATTAAGAGCATCAATAGGAATTCAAAGTCAAGTTTTTTCATTAATTCAATCAAATAATGTATGTGGGGTTATAAACAAGGATAACCCTTTCATTCCTGTACCCAAAATTTGTTTTAAAGTAGAATTGACATGATTTTACATGAATTCACATGAATTTCAATTTAGATTTCATACCATATTATCATGATTTTAAGATTTTCATATTATAAGTGTTTTACATGATGAACTGCATGCCTATTTTGCACATTTATGTATGTGAAGTGGTTTTAGATATATTGAAGGATAAATCCCACTATTTTGACTAGAATTATGCCAGAACTTAATGATTTTACCTATTGAGCATGATTTGTGATAATTTGAAGCATGGGTTATTAAGCCCTATTTTGAATATTGATATTCCAAGAATAATTAAGATTTTAAGCATCCTATGATTGGTTTACAATTATCTTTTGAATTAAGATTTGATCTTTGGATCCTCAGCTAAGATATGGAATCTACTTTACAATATTGATTTCTATTTTGACTATAGATTAGTTTAGATTACAGTTTAAAATAGACAAATGCATAATTGGTTGTTATTATAAACCCTTATGCTAGTTTTTAAAGTGGATTTCATACAAGAATGATCATAGAGATTTAAAGGGAGTAGTATTTAGCACCAAGTGGGAAGTATGGATTTAGCGCATCCCACTTCCTTATAACTATAAGCCAACATAGGTATAGATTTAGATTATTCCCATTTATATGAATGACAAATATGGATTATGATCACTCAGCTCAGGTTATACTCCTTGTCAAGAGTATGACACCTCTACCCAATGTGAGTTTTTCCCTTTAAGGAAACTTGACATTGGAATCCACAATAGCTCACATAGTTTTATGTCAGTTAGAAGAACCTCTCTTCCAGAAAAGTTTTCAAAGTAAACTCCTTAAAGCCTATAGGAAAGAGTAATCTTAAAAAAAAAGGCTTTAGAAAACAAGTGTAAGGCTCACAATTTATTTCAGATATTATTTCACATAAGATGTTAGTCATGAGATTTTAGCTTTCAGTTTACAAATATAAAAGTGAGTCCTTTCTACACTTAGACCATATGATTTAATGACAGAATAAAAGTACAGATTATAGAACTAAGTGTTATGACGCACAAGATTTATAAAGTATACTTTATTACTCATGATTTATGATTTTTAGTTTTCAGTTATTCAAGCCTATGTGAGTCATCTACACTTAGCATGCATTCTTTTACAAGTTTATAAAAGAATTGAGATATGGTTTACTTATACATAAACCCCCACATAATCAGTAAATTCTAGAAGTACTGATCTGTATGTATGCCTATGTGCTATGTTTTTATATAACGTAGGTTAATGTGCTCAGTTTTAGCAGCATGAGTGATTTTGAGCTTCTCCATCTACATCCCAACAGTTGGTGAGTCCTCATAGTCCAAAGACCCAGTTATTTAGTTTTCCAACTTGTTAAAGTAGTTGATTAAGTATATTCAGTCAGTTCAAGTCAGCTAGGGATTAGTCCCAGTGACTCTAGTTTTTAGTAGTAAAGGCATGTCAGGGTGCTAGTTATAATTCAAATTTCCAGTGTTGATTGTCCAAACATTTAATGCAAATGTTTTCAGGCATTATATTAATTTAATTCCAGTTTAGCTCATATAGAATTTAGTATTTCATCTCTTATTATATGTTTATATTTCTCTATTATGAGTTTTAGATTTAGTTTACGTCTTACAGGATTAGCTTGATGCTACTCATAGTCTTGAGCACCATGTAAAATCTCGAGACCCATTTTTGGAGTGTTACAAACTTGGTATCAAAGCTTAAGGTTATAAGAGTCCTAGGTAGTTAAGCAAGCCACATTATGTAGAGTCTTTATCATGGGTATGAAGCGTGCCATATTTATGATAAAAAGGCTAGAAGACATTTTAGGAAATCATCCTTTCTTTCATGATCTATCATGCTTACAGTGTCTCTATCTCCCTTTAACTTATGCTCTTACGTGATAATTGAATAAACCTCCTCACCAAACTAATACATGTAGAAATGATTACCAGCCACCCTAACTTGCTGACCCTCATAATGAGAATGTATCCCATGCTGAATTTTAGGATACCTTTCAGGCATTGTCCCAAGCTGTGATTTCAAATGTTCAGGGAAATGATCAGGTGGGAGTCCCACTTTAGCAGAATGGGGATTTAGCAGCAGCCAAAATTCATGACTTTATGAGAATGAATCTTCATGAGTTCTTTGGGTCAAATGCAGGTGAGGACTCATAACTTTACTTGGATGAGCTGAGAAAGATAACCTAGATTATGAATTTTACTGAGGAAGATAGTAAAGAGTTGGTATCCTATAGGCTGAAGGATAAGGTGTATGATTGGGTGGTTATGTAGAAGAATGGTTGAGGTAAGAATGCAAATCTAATGATTTGGTAGGTGTTTTAGGATATGTTTCTAGATAGGTTCTTTGTGTGAAATGAGAGAAACTAAGGTAGAGAAGTTTGTGAAACAGTGGCAGGGCTCAATAATAGTAAAGAAGTATTGCCTTAAGTTTTATTAGTTGTCAAAGTATGCCCTTGACATGATGGCTGACCCTAGGTAGAGTATGAGTGAGTTTTTTACTGGAGTATCTGGTTTGGTAGTCAAGGAGTGTAGGACTGCTATGCTTATTGGAGACATGGATCTTACAAGGCTGATAATTTATACTCAACAAATTGAGGCAAAAAAGTTAAAAGAGAGAGAGAGGGAAATTTAAAGGCTAGAATCGGGCAGTTTGAATATGGCTAGACAAAGTTTATAAGGGGAATTCATTCACAGTTTTAGAGTTACTCATCTATGCCAGCACCATCTTAAGCTAGTGCCACTACCCCCCCGAGCTAGGCAAGAGCAGTGGGGTATGACTTCTATGTCCAGATCTCAGAATAGTGTGAGTAGAAAACCCATTTATCCTTCATGTGCTAAGTATGGTAAGAATTATCTAGGTGAGTGTTTGTTGGGATAGAAAGGTTGTTATGGTTGTGGTAATTTGGGTCATGAAATCAAAGAGTGTCCGCATGCTAAGCAGGGAAACGAGGATGTTCATCCCTAAGCTCAAGCTTTTAGCACACCGGCTTATCTAGGTAGCCCAGTTCCTCCTTAAGGCGCATCATCCAGTATCGATGGCGGTCAGTGCAAGAATTGGTTTTATGCTTTACCATCTCATTAAGAGCAGGAGAGTTCACCAAATTTTATTACTGGTATTCTTTTTCTCTTTCATCTTGATGTTTATGTGTTGTTAGAACCCAAGTTGAATTTCTCTTTTGTGACCCCACTAGTTGCAGTAAATTTTGAAGTAGGTCTTGATAAGCTTCCTAAGCCCTTCTTAGTTTCTACCCATTTGGGTGAGGCAGTTGTTACCAAATACATCTTTAGAAAGTGTCCTATCACTGTCTTTCATAAGATCATGTTAGCAGAGTTAGATATGGTCGACTTTGACCGTATTCTAAGCATGGATTGGCTCTATTCCTGTTATGCATCTATAGATTGTCGCACCCGAGAAAGGAAGTTTCAGTTTCCAGATAAGCTAGTCTTTGAGTGGGAAGGTAATTTAGTGTCTCCCAAGAGTCATTTCATATACTATATTAAGGCCAAAAAGTTGATATCAAAAGGGTGCATCTATCATCTAGTTTAAGTCAAAGACACTAAGCCTGAGGCTCCAACAGTT
The DNA here is from genome assembly GCF_002878395.1 of Capsicum annuum. Lineage (NCBI taxonomy): Eukaryota > Viridiplantae > Streptophyta > Magnoliopsida > Solanales > Solanaceae > Capsicum > Capsicum annuum. Next base: position 78,984,372 of record NC_061116.1, on the reverse strand, counting down.
CAATCAGTCTGTGTAGTCAATGAGTTTTGAGAGGTTTTTCCTAAATATTTACCAGGGGTACCTCTCGATAGAGAAATATAATTTAGTATTGATCTTGTTCCTTATACTCAACCCATCTCCATTCCTTCATAAATTATGGCTTTAGCTGAGCTTAAGGATTTAAAGGAGCAACTTAATGATCTCTTAGACAAAGGTTTCATAAGGACAATGTTTCTCCATGAGGAGCTTCCATCCTATTTGTGCAAAATAAAATATTTCATCATGAATGTTCATTGACTATTGACAGCTAAATAAAGTCATAGTTAAAAATAGATATCCTTTTCCCAGAATTGATGATTTATTCGATCTACTCCAAGGTGCAAGTTACATCTCTAAGATAGACCTTATATTCGGCTATCACTAGCTTAGAGTTAGGGAATGTGATATCCCAAACAAAACTTTTAGAACCCATTATGGTCATTTTAAATTCCTAGTCATGTCCTTCAGACTAACAAATACTCCAGCAGCCTTCTTGGACTATATGAACCGAGTGTTCAAACAGTACCTAGACACATTTTTCATAGTCTTTATCGATGATATTCCATTCTATTCTTGTAGTAAGGATGACCACGTAGACCATCTTAGAATTATGCTGCAAGCTCAAGAGGCCACCAGTTATTCACCTAATTCAGTAAGTGAACTTTGGATAAGTTTAGTAGATTTCCTCGGTTATTTTGTCTCTATTAATGGCATTAGAGTTGATCCCCAAAAGATCAAAGTAGTGAGAAAATGGCCTAGACCTATTTCTGCATTAGACATCAGGAGTTTCTTGGGTTTAGTTGGCTATTAAGGATGGTTTGTTGAGGGGTTTTCTTCCATTACATCCCCTATGTCCAAATTGACTCAGAAGAAAGTTAAGTTTCAGTGGTTACATTATTGTGAGAAGAGTTTTTAGGAGTTGAAGGCTCGACTAACTTCAGCCATATTCTTAGCATTACCTAATAGTATAGATGGATTCATTATCTATTTTGATGTTTCTAGAGTTGTTCTGGGTTGTGCTTTGATGCAGAGATGTAGAGTCATAGCCTATGCCTCTAGACAACTTAAGCCTCATGAAAAGAACTATCCTACACATGATCTTGAATTAGCTGGTGTTGTGTTTGCTTTGAAAATTTGGAGGCACTATCTTTATGGGGTGGATGTTGATGTGTTTACGGATAAAAAAAGTTTGCAGCATATGTTTATGCAAAGAGAGATAAATCTACATTAGAGAAGGTGGTTAGAATTGTTGAAAGATTATGATATGAGTTCTTTGAATCATTCGAGTAAGGCCAATGTTATGGTAGACGCCCTTAGTAGACTATCGATGGGTAGTGTGGCTCATGTAGAGGGTGATAAGAAAGAGTTGGTTCGATAAGTTGATCAATTGTATAGACTAGGTGAGTGGTTAGTTAATTTACCTCAGGGAAATATTTAGGTCCAGAGTAGTACAAAATCTTCTCTATTTTTGGAAGTGAAGGAGAAACAAGATAAGGATTCCAGCCTAGTTAAGTTGAAAGGATCAGCCAGAGAGCAGATGGTAGAGGTTTTCTCCTAAGGGGGATATGGTATGTTGAAATACCCAAGTAGATTATATGTGTCATACATTGATGGTTTGAGGAAGTGGATTATAGCTGAAGCACATGGTGCGTGTTACTCCATTCACCCTGATACTACTAAGATGTATCGATATTTGTGGAAAGTCTATTAGTCGATTGGTATGAAGAAAGATATTGCGGAATTTGTGAAGTGTTCTATTTGTTAACAGGTTAAGGTAGAGCACCAAAGGCCTGGTGGTACCTTGGTGGAGTTTAGTATTCCCACATGGAAGTGGAAAAAGGTGAACATGGATTTTGTAATAGGGTTACCTCATTTATGTCATCATCTTGATTCGATTTGGGTTATTACTGATAAGTTGACCAAATCAGCCCATTTTTATCCAATTCATACATCCTACACAGCCAAAGATACTAAGTTATATATTACAGATTTGGTCATATTGCATGGAGTTCCTTTGTCTATCATTTCAGATAGGGCTACTCAGTTTACCTCTCATTTTTGGAAAGCCTTTCAGAAGGGTCTTGGTACCCAAGTTCACCTCAGTTCAGCTTTTCATCCCTAGAAAGATGGTCAGGCAGAGAGGATCATTAAGACTCTAGAGGATATGTTGAGGGCATGTTGTCTTGACTTCAAGGATAGTTGGGAGAATCACCTACCATTGATTGAATTCTCCTACAATAACAGTTACCTTGTAAGTATTCAGATGGCCCTGTTTGAGGCTCTTTATGAGTGGAGATATAGGTCACATATCAGTCGGTTTGAAATGGGTGCGGCCACTTTTATTGGGACAGATGTGGTATTTGAAGCTAAGGAGAAAGTCCAGTTGATCCGAGAGAGGTTGAAGACAACTCAGATTTGTCAGAAATCTTATGCGTATGTGAGGAGAACGGATCTTGAGTTTGAATTTGATGACTTAGTTTATTTTAAAGTTTCACCCATGAAGGGGATGAAGAGATTTGGAAAAAAGGGGAAGCTTAGTCCCCGATATGTTGGCCCCTGCAGGATATTGAGTCGTGTTGGGAAAGTAGCATACGATCTTGAGTTGCCTGCAGATTTTTCATCTTTTCACCATGTGTTTCATGTATCCTTATTAATGAAGTGTATTAGTGACCCAGCTATTGTAGTACCCTTAGAAAGCAGAGATTTTCATGATAGCCTCTCTTATGAAGAGATTCCAGTTGAGATTCTTGATCATCAAATTTGTAGACTAAGGAACAAATATGTTCCCTTGGTCCAAGTTCTTTGAAAAAATGAATCCGTTGAGGGAGCCACTTGGGAAGAAGAAGAAGATATGCGAATCGAGTACCCTCATCTTTTCGCTGCAAGATCAGAATCAGTGTGAGGTAACAAGTTTCCTCTGATCATCTCTTTTCATTCAAAATTTTAGCTTCATATAGTCATTCTCTTGATAATTCATGATTTTACAAATTAGTTTAGTCATGCTTTTAGTTAGGCATGCCAGTTATAGTCTCAATTCCTCAATATCCTAAGCTTAATTAATTAGTCTCATTCGAGGACGAAGATTCCTAAGGAGGAGCTATTGTAATACCCCGTAGGTTCTTAGTTCAACCCAGCCCTTAGTAATGTGCCTACAACACTTACAACATGAAAATAAAGCTAAGAGTTGAGTGATTTGTCATTTTTGGCTCCCCTTAAACTTCGAGGATTTTAAGTTGACCTTTCGGGCTCCGAGTTGATGAATTTTTAGTTGATTTACATTTAGGGGTGTACGTAGTATGTCTTGAGTAAGTTTTGGATTTTTTGGACTAGATTTAGATCCCATTCGGATTGGCAAGGTAGCAGCTCATCGCGATTAGGCCATGTCGCGGTGAGCATAATACTGAGAAGGACACCGCATCGCAATGGAGGTCAAATTAGCAATGGTCAGTTTCCATAGAGCCACCGTAATTTCACCATGTCGTATTGGATTTCACAATGAGTGGTACACTACATCCGGGTGATTCCAAAATTTGTATTTGTCAAAAACCAGTGAGTCACCGCGAATCTACCATGTTGCTATAGGTATCGCGATGACCCACTCACCGCGTCACGATGAGGCCTTAAATGGCAATCATTTATGAACTTAGAGTTCCAAAGGGCAACTTAGTCTTTTTCCAAGACCCCAAATCATGAAAAACAAAAGATTAAACCTATTCTAAGCATCTTATAATATCCATTAAATTGCTCTCCAAGAAAACCCTAGGCTTCAACTTCAAACTCCAAGAAACCTCAAATTTCACCATTTCTTTTCCAAGGTATTTCAAAATTCAAGGTTCTCAATTCAAGAACTTCAAGAAACAATATTAAGGAGCATTAATAGGAATTCAAAGTCAAGTTTCTTCATCAATTCAATCAAATAAGGTATGAGAGGTTATGAGCAAGGATAATCCTTTCATCCTTATGCCCAAAAATAGTTTTAATGTTGAATTAACATGATTTTACATGAATTTACATTAATTTCAATTTAGGGTTCATACCCAGTTATCATTATTTGAAGATCATGATATTGCAAGAATTTTAGATTATGAATTTCATGCTTATTTTGCAAATTTATGAATTTTGAAGTGGTTTTAGATATATTGAAGGTTGATTCCATTATTTTGACTAGAATTGTACAACAACTTTATGATTTTAACTATTGAGAATTATTTGTGATAATTTGAAGCATGGTTTATTAAGCCCTATTTTGAATATTGATATTTCAAGAATGATTATGCTTTTAAGCATCCTATGATTTGTTTACAATCAGCTTTTGAATCAAGATTTGATCGTTTGATCCTCAGCTTTTGAATCAAGATTTGATCGTTTGATCCCACTTTACAGTATTGATTTTAGTTTTGACTACAAATTAGTTTTGATTACAGTTTAAAATAGACAGATGTATAATTGGTTGTCATTATAAACCCTTATGCTATCTTTTAAAGTGGATATCCTACAAGAATGAGCATCCAGATTTAAAGGGAGTAGTATTTAGCACCAAGCAGGATGTGTGGGTTTAGCTCATCCTTCTTCCCCAGAACTATGAGCCATCATAGGTACAGATTTATATTATTTCCATTTATATGGATGACAGACATAGATTGTAATCACTCAGCTTAGGTTATACTCCGTAGAAAGAGTATGACACCTCTCCCCAACGTGAGGTTTTCCCCTTAGGGGAACTAGAACTTTGACTCCATGATATCTCACATGGTTTATGTCGGTTAGAAGAACATCCCTTCCAGAAATTTTTTTAATGTAAACTCCCAAAAGCCTATAGGAAAGAGTAGCCCTAAAAGAAAAACTTTTAGAAACTAAGTGTAAGACTCACAATTCATTTTAGATATTTTTTCACATAAGATGTTAGTCATGAGATTTGAGCTTTCAGTTTATAGATATAAAAGTGAGTCCTTTCTACACTTAAACCACATGATTTCATGATAGAATACAAGTACATCTTATTGAGCTAAGCATTATGACTCACAAGATTTATACAGTATGCTTTATTACTCATGATTTATGATTTTTAGTTTTCAGTTATTCAAGCCCATGTGAGTAATCTGCACTTAGCATTCATTCGTTTACAAGTTTATATAAGCATTGAGTTATTGTTTACTTATACATTAACCCCCACACGATTAGTAAATTCTAGAAGTACTGATCCATATGTATGTCTATGTGCTATGTCGTTATATAATGTATGTTTAGGTGCTCAGTTTTAGTAGCGTGAGTGATTTTGAGCTTCTCCATCTACATCCTGACAGTTGGTGAGTCCTCATAGTATAGAGACCTAGTTATTTAGTTATCCATCTTATTAAAGTAGTTGATTCAGTATTTTTAGTCAGTTCGAGTCTGCTGGGTATTTGTCCCAGTGACTCTCTAGTTGTTAGAAGTAGAGGCTTGTTAGACTGCTAGTTATAATTTAGATTTCCAGTGTTGTTTGTCAAAACTTTTGAGTAAAGTATTTTCATGCATTCTGTTCAGTTAATTCCAGTTTATCTCAGATAGAATTTAGTATTTCATCTTTGATTATATGTCTATATTTCTCTATTATGAGTTTTAGATTTAGTTTAAGGCTTACAGGATTAACTTGAGGCTACTCATAGTCTTGAGCACCATGTGACATCTCAGGACCCGATTTGAATGCGTTACACAAGCCCTCGGGCTTCATGTGCTCAACTATCACATGTTGGTACACCATACATTTGGGCACATAACTAGCCACATCTCGCTTCATATTACTCCATTAATGGAACTCTCTAACATCATGATACATCTTGTTGAACTGGGGTGAATATCTTAATAGGATTCATGAGCCTAGGCCATAACCCTTTCCCTCAGTCCATAAATGTTGGGAACACATAGTGTACCTTGGTATCTCATGATACTATCACCATGAATCACAAAGTCCGCAACATTGTGTTGACACACATTACTGTTGATCTTCATCAAGTTGGGTTCCAATACTTGCTTTTCATTTATCTCAACATCAAGAGACGACTAAGATACCGGAAGAAAAAATACACCACGATCCTTGGAGTCTACAAATCAAACTCCAAGATTAGCCATATTGGCCAAACATCCCGTGTACAATCTACTAAGAGCATTGTAAACTACATTAGATTTACCGGGGTGGTAATAAAGACTCATATCATAGTCTTTCAACAACTCAAGACACCTTTTTTCCCTAAGCTTCACTCCTTTTGAGTAAACTCATATTGAAGACTCTTATGATCGGTAAAGATATCAGCATGAACCTTATAAAGATAATGTCTCCAAATCTTCAATGCAAAAACCATGGCTAACAACTCTAAGTCGTGAGTAGGGTAGTTCTTTTTGTGAACTTTCAATTGCCTAGAAGCATAGACAACCACCCTGCCATGTTGCATCAAAACACATTCGAGACCAATACGAGAAGCATCATAATACACTAAAAAAGAATCAGTACCTTCGAACAAGGTCAAAACTAGATTTGAAGTCAACTTATCTTTCAACGTCTCAAAACTACCCTCACATGCATCCGACCATAAGAACTTGACCTTCTTTTGGGTCAACTTTGTCAATGGGGCAGCTATGGCAAAAAAACCCTCCATAAACCTTCTATAGTAATCAACTAGACCCAAGAAGCTCCGAATATCGGTTGGAGTCGTAGGTCTAGGCCATTTCTTAACTGCCACATCCTTTTGGGGATCTCCATGATCCCTTCACTAAATATAACAAGACCAAAAAAAGCTATGACTTTCCAACAAAACTAATACTTGGAGAACATGTTACACAAACAATGATCCTTTAAAGTTTCCAACACAGGATGGAGGTGATCGACATGATCCACATCATTCTTAGAAAAGAATAAGATGTCATAAATGAAGACAATGAAAAATATATCCAAAAATGGATGGAATACCCTATTTATCAAGTCCATGAATGCCGCCGGGGCATTGGTCAACCAATAATACATGATAAGAAACTCATTGTGACCATACTCTAAAGGCAGTCTTAGGGATATCCATATCCCTAATTTTAAGCTGATGATAACCCGATCTAAGATAAATCTTAGAGAAGCCCTTCGCTCCCTGAAGCTAATCAAACAAATCTTCTATCCTAGGAAGATGATACTTATTCTTTGTGGTCACTTTGTTTTACTGACGTTAATTAATACAAATACAAAGGGAACCATCCTTCTTGCACACAAACAACATGGGATGACCCTAAATAAAGACACTAGGACAGATAAAACCTTTATCTTAGTTGTCCTACAATTGATGCTCAATCTCCTTGAGCTCCATCAGAGCCATTTAAGAAGGAGGGATTAAAATTAGACGTGTTTCCGAAATAAGATCTATCACAAAATCAATTTCCCTATCAGCATGACTACCCAAAACATCATCAGAAAACACCTTGGGAAACTCATTAACCATGGGAATAGATTCTAGAGAAGTGTTTTCCGAGTTAAAATCTTTAACTTGGACCAAATGATACAAACACCCATTTAAAATAACTTTTGGGCTTTACAATGAATCTTCCTCTAGGCACCAAAGAACCACCTTCCTATACAATGATCAGCTTATAAGGGAATTTGAACATGACCCAATGGATTCAGCAATCTAAGAAAGCATAACATAAATGCAACTAATCTATCCCCAGAATAACATCAAAATTGACCATGTCTAACTCTATCAAGTCTATAAGAGTATCCCTGCCACCAATAGATACCACACATACCCTATAGATCATTTTAGCAATCACAAAGTCTCCTACTGAGGTAGAAACATAAAAAGTAACCGATAGACTCTCCGGACCACAATTAAGATGCACAACCACATACAAGGTCATATAAAAAAGGGATGACCCTGGGTCAAGTAAATAATATACATCATGGGAGAAAAGTATCAACATACACGTGACAACATTGGGAGATGCCTCAGAATCTTGGCCAGTAAAAAAATGCATAAAAGCGGTTTTGGCCAATGTCGGTGCTAGAAATAGAAGCAGAAACAGACATAGCACCCCTTGGTACGGGAATAGATAGAGTAATAATACAAGATCAATTGGAAAAAGAATATGCTAGAGAGGGTCACTCTCATTGCATGTACCAAATATGACCACAACTAAAACATTTGTTTCTTCCTTTCTCACATCATAATTACTCTGACCATAAAATTTTCAAAGAGGGCAGGGTGGAGCCGATTGGGCACTACTAGACTAGAATTGGGTACCCTGTGCCTGGAACCCACTACTAAACTTAGATCCACGATCACCCGATGACATCGGGTATGGAGATTAAGCACTAGCTGAGGAGAAAAAACTTGAACAACCCCACTTCTAACGTGGCCACTTACCTCCATCTCTATCGCTAGGATTGGAAGACCTAAACTTCTTTCTTTTTCTTTCCCTAAACTAAACTTGCTTTTCTTCTATTCTTCCACTTGTTATATATACATGATCAACCTAGAGATGTCCATATTTTCAAACAACAAGCCTCCTTGCTCTTAAGGCTAACACATGGCACAATCTCAAGAAAAACTTACACATCCTATCCCTCATGCTAGAAAACACGTCGGGAGCATACCTTGATAATTGATGGAATTTCAAGTCGTACTCTTGGATAGACATTCTTTCTTGATTCAAGTTCACAAACTCTTCCATTTTTTCTTTGCTCAGCTCTTGAGTAAAGAAACGGTCTAAGAAAGCCATAGAGAAATCCTCCCATATGGTGGGACTAGCATCAAGACCTCTAGATAGATCCCATCCTTCATACCATTGGTACACTACATCTTTCAATTGGTAGGAAGCAAAATCACCGTCATCATTCTATAAAGTATGCGTGATTCCAAAGATCTCCAATTTCATCAATGAAGCCTTAAGGATCTTCCTCAATCATCAAACCTAAAAAAATAGGATGGCTCAGCCTCATAAATTGGCCAATTTTTGTTGCCGTAGAAGAAACAGTAATTGGAGCACCACACTCCAATTGATAGGCTACCAATTGAGTTAAGAGGATGATAGAGTGATGCAACTCGGCATTAGTAGCATACCCTTGAGGTGACAGAATAGGAGGGTCACTCTCACAGTCGAGATCGGTGGGTACTACTGGAACCCTATAATAATGGTCAAATACCGCAGCCCTAGCCTAGGTATGAGCTCTAGAAGTTGGATGAGCTTCTCCTATAGGGCCCTCAGAAGGTTTTACCTGTGTCTCAGATCTACTTTGGTGCATGATCTATAGTAAATAGATATCAGAGGAATCCAAGACCATAGACTCTATCGCTTGAGATTAAGACACAAGAAAGGGAAATATTTCCTAAAATGTCTCATAGCCCCTCTTTTATAAGTTTGAGATACTTCACACCCATAAAATAAACTCTACTTGACACGGTATTGTGGACAACCAACTGACAATGAAACTAGTCTCTGATACCAACTTGACATTACCCAAAATTGGGCCATGTCATATGGGCACCTCAAGCCTATATGAATCGGAGGTCACCCTGATAACCCAACCTAACCACCACATCAATCACAAAGGTTAGGTGAATCTTGTACATATAATAAGATAGCAAAAAATATACAATAAGTCATAACTTAAACATGTCTAAACACTTCATTAGATTCATCACATTAACAAATATACCCAAGTCCACAGTCATCCATAATACCTCTATACAAACCAATATTTTAAAATGTATATGCCAGGATAAGGTTCAACAATAGACAAGCTAAGTCAAAATCAGACTAAGTCTAAAAGTAGGAGATGAATAATGAATGTCTACCGAAGTAAGGAAGCTTACCACTCTAAAGTCAATGCACAAACTACTTCGATCATCTAATCAATCACTACACAGGAAGAGAAGATGATGCTCTAGCCCCTATGATGCATGGGGACATAGATTCTGGAGATGATTAGCGGTTGGAATGCTAGCATGTAACTCAAGGATAAGGATAAAATAGCATCATCAATCAACAACAAGTCAATATATCATATTCAACCATATTCATGACCTTATCCATTCATATAGGTATATCACATGCCAAACAAGTCTTAACAATATTCCCAAGCACCCAATCATGAGACATAAAGTGAAGGACTCCAACCTGCCACACTTATATTTAAATAATTCTTATTAGGTATAGGACTTCAACAATATTTACTTATTATATAGACGAAATTATCTAACCACATACACATCCATTTAGGCAAGGGACTCTAACCACATACACATCCATTTAAGCAAGGGACTCTAACCACACATGCACATTCATTTATCATAGGGACTCTAACCAAATGCCCATAGATTAGGCACGGGGCTCTAACTTTATGTTGTATTAGATAGGGGACTATAATGCCCCAAGAGTAAACCCTGGGTGTCACACGGTGCTTATGGTACCAAGGGACCACAAGCTAACCCATGAGCTGGTACCTGCTATGAGTACTGAATAACATAATCATAAATGCAGAAGAATAATCGATAAGCCATAAGGTTTTAATACCTCAAATCAAAACTAAATAATAAAATTAGAAAATAATTTTCTGAATTTGATAAGATACTAATAAACTGAATAACTAACTGACATGTCAACTGAAGTCTGAACACTAAATAACTGACTGTAGTGTCGGAAAGCCTCTAAACTAACGAACTGTGAGTTGATAAGATAGACCCTAACTAAATCCACTAATTGCTAGACTGAAAACTTAAAATAAAGTAATCTTTCCACAAAATATGAGGACTCACCACTACTATTGCTAAGGATTTGAGATGACTAATATGGATCTGGGAACTGGTCATCCGAACCTATGATATAATACATAATAACCCAAAGAAAGAGTACACGATCAGTACTTTGAATCTACTAGTATACTAAGTGAGGTAGGCTAATATGCATGGATTCATGAACACGTATATACGAGACATAAAGTACTAACTAGAGCGCATGAAATTTGTAGATACATGGAAATAAATGAAATTTGTAAATACTGAGTATGCATGAAAGACTATAAATACTGAAAATGCATGACCAAAAATAAAACATAATCTGATTATATTCTGTAAATAATGAAATCTAATACTAAATCATTGATATTTGTATGCCATGGTCAAACAACTGAAGCTGAATAACTGAACTAAGATTGCGACTGAGACTGTGGGAGGTATCATCTAAATGACATGCCCTAATCTGAGCTAATTGGGGTCAACCTATAATCCCAGTTGGAAGAGTGTTAGAACCATGCCATGGGTACTAACGCTGGCGGTGTGGATCCACTAAACTGGTAGACTATGTTGTCCCAATGGAATAAGGGTGTCAAGTGTAATCTGATAGGTGACCCCTACGAGATAGTCAAGCCTATACTGACAGGTGACTTCTCATATCCTACACTGGTTACGTAATTATGGAGTACAGGGACTGCTACTAGTGACTCTACCTATATAATGGGGAGGCCGCCTTCCCTACACTCGCTTGGTGCTAAATCCTACTCCAAACTGAATGACACTGAGTTACTTACTATTTTAGAGTTTAACTGACGGATCTAGTAATGCTCATAATGTATTCTGGAGTTATTCTGAAGATATTGAGATGAAACTAAGTAAATAACTATGATTTTTAGGTATTTAATACCCCCAAGACTCAAAAGAAATAATAGTAAAATGACACTAAAGCTTAGAGGACATAGCATGAAGTCTTTTATTAAATATTTATTCTTGTAAGCATTTTATCAAACACTTGCTATGCACGGTGTATGTAGAGCAGCAAAATTAGTTTAAAGTTTGTAGTAAAACACAACTTCAATACCGTTATAAGAAATCATGAATTAAATTAGTGGACGACAATATTCAAATGTATAGAGTATAGTAATAGACATCAATTTCATTAAAACGTGGCATAGAACAAGATTCACAGAAATTTATGGTTTAATCATAATTTAAAATCAAGATAACTTGAAAAGATCATAATTTTGCAATTTAAATCAGATACTTTGACTCCATGGGTTAAAGAAACCCATGGATGAACATCTAACATACATGGGTTAATAAAGTTGGGAGAATTAATGGTGAGTTCTTGAGATTTGGCCTTAAATTTGAGAGCTAGGGTTTTTTGTTCTTGAGAAGGCGATCTTCAATTTTAAGAGAAATTGAATAAATGATGATTATTTGGGTCATGTAGGGAGTAAATCTCATGTTTTAGGCTGATTAAAGTCATTGGAAAAGACCCAAATACCCTTAAAGGAATTTAAAAACTCAAAACTGAAAGCTGGAAATCTCGATATTTGCCTTTAGCGCGACACACCAACACCGCGGTGGTCCACTTGAAACTACCAATTGGGACCTATAAAATCACCCGAACGCAGAGCTATCGTGGTAAGCCTTTGGAATGATATTTTGGCCACCTCTACATTGCGGAGGCTTACTGGAAATTACAAAATATGAAATGGGACTCCTTTGTGATGTGACATGATCATAGAGCTTTTCTGGAAAGGGACAATTATGAGATGAGACATTATCACGATATGGTGGAATCGCAAAGTCTCTCTAGAATTTGACAATTATGATTTTCCACTTCTCCGCGATGCATTTCAGGCCCAAATCATGGTGTTTTACAACTGAAACTTAAAATTTCCATCACTTCTCGGTTATCGGATTAAGGCAAATCTTATATCATTGGAAAGCTAGTTTAATTTCCCACAACTTAATAGGCTCTTAGTTGAGAAATAATGAGTATTTCAAAAATTTATGTATGGATACTCATGTACTAAGATTTAATTTATGAAACAGAAATATAAGGTATTATAATATCTCCCCCTTGGGATTATTCATCCTCAAATGCAACTGATTAAGAAGATGAAATTGATGGACTAAGATTATAGACTAAATATGCATATCTGATGCATATCTGGTTCATGGAATACATGACTGAACTGATTTATGAATACATGACTGACATAAACGTAATGTTCAACTAAAATTGAGCATCATAAAGAGGAATTTTAAGAAGATTAATACCTTAAACTTAATCTTAATTCACAAAGAAAAGATGAAGGTACTTGTTTTGCATATCTATTTTTTCTTCCCAAGGGGCTCCCTCAATGAACTTATTTCGCCCAAGAATCTTGACTAGTGCAACTCTTTTGTTTCTTGTTCTGTGAATCTGATGATCGGGGATTGGACTAGAACCTTTTAAAAGCAGAGATCATTCTAAATGTTTACGTCCTCTAAATAAACTAGGACCGCTGGGTCTCTAATTTATTTTTTAGCAAGGAGACGGGGAATACGGGGTGTACTAACGCTAGATCTGAAGGCAACTCAAGATCTTAAGCTACCTTTCCAAAATGACTGAGAATCCTATAAGTACATAAAATCACCAACCTCAAACTCGAGATCCTTTCTTCTCATATCTACATATGATTTCTGTTGGCTCTGGGCTCCCCTAAGCCTTTCTTTGATCATTTGGACCTTTTTGAATGCATCAAACACCAAGTCAGGCAAGTCAAGCCCTACTACCGTGGCCTCACCTACTTCAAACTAACCAATCGAAGATCTACATATCCTACCATAAATAGCCTTAAATAGAGCCATCTAGATACTGGAATAATAGTTATTATTATATGCAAATTCAATCAAAGGTAAGTGGTCATCCCAACTACCTTTAAAATCAATGATGCATACTCTCAGTATATCCTCAAGAGTCTGAATGGTCCTTTCTGGTTGACTATCTGTATAAGGGTGGAAGGCTATACTGAGGTGGAATTGGGTACCAAGACCTTTTGGAATGCTTTCTAGAAATGAGAGATAAACTGGGTACCTCTATCTAAGATGATGGATAATGGAACACCGTACAACCTAACTAACTCTTTGAGATAGAGTTTGGCATAGTCCTTGGCTGAATAAGAGGTATGGACTAACAAGAAATGAGATGATTTGGTCATCCTATCTATAATAACCCAAATAGAATCATGATGATGATGAGTATAAGGAAAACCTATCACAAAATCTATGTTCACTTCCTCCCACTTCTAATTGGAAATACTGAACTCGTGCATGGACCCACTTGGCCTCTGGTGCTCAATATTAACCTTCTAGCATATAGAGCACTTAGCTACAAACTCTGAAATATCCCTCTTCATCCTACTCCGCTAATATATCTCCCGTAAATCAAGTTACATCTTTGTAGTCTTGGATGAATCAAGTAATGAGCACCATGCGCTTCTATAAGAATTTGTTACCTCAAATCATCTACACCAGGCACACATAGTTGACACTTACAACACAACACACTATCTCCCTCTTGGGAGAAAACCTCCACTTTTTGATCCCTGACTGATTTTTTCTAGTTGACTAGACTGGGATCTTTATCCTATTTTTCCTTCACTTCAAAAATTAAAGATGATTCTGAACTACTCTGCACCCATACACTACCTTCTACTGAATTGACTAAGCAAACACCTAGTCGAGCAAGCTGATGAACTTCCTGTGCTAATTTTTTCTTACCATCCTCAAAATAAGCAACACTACCCATAGACAGCTTACTGAGAGCATCAACCACTACATTCGTCTTGTCCGGATAATACAAAACACTCATGTCATAATCTTTCAATAACTCTAATCACCTTCTCTGACACTTAAATCTTTTTGAGAGAATACATACTACAAACTCTTGTGATCTATGAACACATCAACCTACACCCCATACAAGTAATGCCTCCAAATCCTTAAAGAAAGCACTACAACTACTAACTCGAGATCATGAGTCAAATAATTCTTCTCATAGGGCTTAAGTTTTCTAGAGGCATAGGCTATGACCTTACTCTCTGTATGAGGACATAACCCAAACTTACTCTGGATGCATCACAATACATAACAAACTCGTCTGAACCATTTAGTAAAGTCAAAACAGGAGTTAAGGTTAGTTGACTTTTCAACTCCTGAAAACTCTTCTCATAAGAATCTGACAACTTAAACTTGACTTTATTCTGAGTCAATCTAGTACAGGGGATGCAATAGATGAAAAACCTTTAAGAAACCGAGCGTAATAGCCAGCTAAACATAACAAACTCCTAATATCTGATGGAGAGATAGGTCTAGGATAATTTCTCACCAGTTTGGTTTTTTGAGGATCTACTCTAATGCCACTACCAAGAATAATATGACAAAGGAATGCTACTGACTTTTGCCAAAATTTGCACTAAATGAATTTGGCCAATAACTGATGAGTTCTGAGAGTCTAAAGTACTATTCTAAGGTGGTCTGCATGATCATTTTTGCTATAGGAATAAATAAGAATGTCATCGACAAAGATTATTAAGAACATGTCCAAGTACTACTTGAATACGCAATTCATTAAGTCCATGAAAGCTACTGGGGAATTTGTAAGATGAAAGGACACGAATAGAAATTCAAAGTGACCATACCAGGTTCGGAAAGTTTTTTTCAGAATGTCACATTCTCTGACTCTGAGCTGATGATAGCCTGATCTGAGGTCTAACTTAGATAAGTAGATGGCACCCTAAAGTTTGTCAAAGAAGTTATCAATTCTAGGAAGCAGATAATTATTCTTGATGGTGACTTTTTCAACTGACGGTAACCAATACACATTCTAAGGAAACTGTCTTTCTTACGCACGAATAGAACTGGTGCGCCCTATGGGGAGACATTAGGCCTGGTGAATCCCTTGTCTAGGAGATCCTTCAACTATTTTTTTAGTTCCCTGAGTTTGGATAGAACCATTTTATATGGAGGAGTAGAGATAGGCTGAGTGTTTAGGAGAAGGTCTATTCCGAAGTTAATTTCCCTCTATGGAGGAACTCCTGGGAGATCTTTAGGGAACACATCTGGAAATTCCCTGAATACAGTTGAAGTCTGTGAATTTGGGTCATTTACTAAAAAAAGATGGTAGACACATCCCTTGGATATCATTTTTCTCTCTCTAAAGTACGGAACAAGTTGACCCCTCAGAGTTATAGTACTACCCCTCCATTCAAAGACTGGTTCATTTGGAAACTGAAAATGAACTATTCTATTTCTACAATCAACTAAGGCATAGCATGAGTGGAGCCAATCCATGCCAAGAATGACATCAAAGTCTGTTATCTCTAACTCTACGAGATCAACTAAAGTAACTTTTTGAGATATTATGATCGGACAGTTCCTATATACCTGCCTTACTACAATGGAAAAACCTACTAGGTTAGACAGTCAAAAGGGCTCTATGAGAGTTTCAGAACTGACTCTAAACTAGACATCTAAATATGGAGTTACCAAAGAAAGAGAAGCTCTAGGGTCTAGTAAAGCATAAACATGAAAGTAAAAGACCTGCAACGTACTAGTAACTACGTCAGGAGAATTTTATTGATCTTGGAGGGATTGAAGAGCATATAATCTATTTGCACACTGACAACTATTAGTACTAGAAGCGGCACCCTGCTGAGTTGGGCGACTGGCTAGAACAAACAACTGATTGGACTATCCCTATTGGTGCAACTCCCTACCTTTCTAACCAACTACCCGACACTCCTGAATCCGATGACATGTCTTGCCATATTCGAAGCACACATCACTGCCATCTCTACACTCACCTTGATGTTGTCTGCCATATTTCTGACATAGAGGGTTTGTACGGGCACCGTTAATACTACCATAGTACTTAGAGCCTGCTTCCCTATCCCAATTATAATCTTTGAATTTGGGTATAGGGGCACTGGCTGACGAGGGTGCTAGGGCTAAATACCTCTGATAAAATTAAGGATGATTACCACCTTTTGACCTTGGCTGATTGAAATTAAAACTACCTATTCTAGACCTTTTTTCCCCTCTCTCTCCTTAATCTTATGCTTCTCTATCTGCCGAGCATGGACCATCATCCTAGATGAGTCCATCTCCATAATCAGCATTACAATCCTACACTCTTTGACCACACTGTTAGATACACCAGACACTAACTTACTCATCTTGGACCTGCTGTCAGCTACTACATGAGGAGCATATCTATCTAACTAAGTAAATTTGAGGGAATACTCTTTCACGCTCATTGAGTATGATCCTAAAGTTAATAAATTCTAACACCTTGGCCTTCCTCAACTCCAATGGGAAGAATCTATCTTAGAAAGTTGTGGAAACTCTTCCCAATCTACAAGCCCTGCATCAATACCCCTATCAACCATCCACTGCTTAAACCATGTATGAGCTATATCTTAAAACTAATATGCAGCCAACCCATCACTCTTACTAGATATTACCCCCATAATATTCGTTACCTTCTTCACCATACCTAAGAATTCCTATGGATCCTTTTTAGACTTGGATCCCGTAAAGAAAAGAGGATTCATTTAGGTGAAATTCCAAATCCTGGCTTCAGTAGTATTTTATACTAGGTTGGCCTGAACAATAGCTTGCCATTCATTTTGTGTTGCTATGGTGTTTTCAAGAGTGGTGAACGCAACCTTGAATTTTGTGTGAGAGACATGCTCATCCAGAGGATCTGACAGGATAGGCAGAGGTGCTGGATGATTTCCTACTCCTCTTCTATTATTCTTATTAGGAAGCATGTTCTGTAAATGGAAGGAAGAAATAAATTAGACTGAGATATTTAACTTGAGGTCATGCTCACTCGCATGACATGAATACTGAAAGAAGGGAAACTTTTACTAAATTCCTTGTAGCTTCTTACCCATAAGTATGGCATGCTGCACACATATGTACAAGACTCTACTTAACACAACTTTCAGACTTCCTAGGACTATTTAAAACATTAGACTCTGATACCAAGTTTGTAATGCCCCAAGTGTATACCCTAGGTGTTACACTGTGCTTATGGTCCTGAGGGAACACAAGCTAACCTATGAGATCGTACCTACTATAAGAATTGAATAACATAATCATAAATGTGGAAGAATAAATGATAATCAAAACTAAATCATAAAACTTGAAAACAACTGTTTGAATCTGATTAGCTACTGATAAACTAAATAACTAATTGACATGACAATTGAAGTCTGAATACTGAATAACTGACTATAATGCCTGAAAGCC
The DNA here is from genome assembly GCF_002878395.1 of Capsicum annuum. Taxonomy (NCBI): domain Eukaryota; kingdom Viridiplantae; phylum Streptophyta; class Magnoliopsida; order Solanales; family Solanaceae; genus Capsicum; species Capsicum annuum. The sequence continues at coordinate 78,966,298 of NC_061116.1, read as the reverse complement.
TCTAAACTAACTAACTCTGAGTTGATGGGATAGGCCCCACCTAACTCCACTACTACTAGACTGAAAATATGAAATAAAGTAATCTATCCTCAAAATATAGGGACTCACCATTGTTACTACTAAGGATCTAAGAAGACTATTAGCGATCTAGGAACTAGACATCTGAACCTATGATATAATACATCATTTTGCTAACAAAGAGTATGTAATTAGTACTTTGAATGTACTACTATGCTAAATGAGGTAGGCTAATATGCTTGGTTTTATGAACAGGAATAATAACAGTCTGAATGTATATACAAGCCATGAAGTACTAACTAGAGCGCATGAAATCTATAGATACATGGGAATAAGTGAAATCTATAAATATTGAGTACGCATAAAAGACCATAAATACTAAAAATGCATGACCAAGCATATAACATGTTTTAATTATAGTATACAAATATAGAAATCTGATACTGAATTATTTATATTTGTATGCCATGGAAAAACAACTGAAAATGAATAACTGAACTGAGACCGTGACTGAGACTGTAGGAGGTATAATCAAATCGACATTCCCCAATCTGAGCTAATTAGGGTCAAACCTATAACCCTAGTTGGAAGGGTGTTAGTACCGTGCCACGGGTACTAATGCTGGCTATGTGGACCTACTAAACTAGTATACTATATATTTTAAAAGACTAAGGGTGTAAAGCCTAATCTGATGGGTTACCCCTGTGAGATAGTCACACATATACTGATAGGTGACTTCTCATATCCTACATTCACTACATAGTTTTAAAGAATAGGGACTGCTACTAATGACTTCACCTATCTGATGGGAAAGCTACCATCCCTACACTCGCTCGGTGCTAAATCCTACTCACATATGAATGACACGGAGTTACAGACTATTTTTGAGTTTAACCAACTTATCTAGTAATGCTCATGATGTATTCTAAAATTATTCTAAAGATACTGAGATGAGACTAGGAAAACAACTATGATTTTAGGGTATTTAACACCCCTCAGGACTTAAAAGAAATAATAGTAAAATGACATTAATGCTTAGAGGACATAGCATGAAGGCTTTTATTAAATATTCATTCTTCTAAGTATTTTATCAAACACTTAATATGAATGGTGTATGTAGAGCATGGGTATTAGTTTAAAGCTTGTAGTAAAGAAAAAATTCAACACCATTATCAAAAATCCTGAATTAAATTAGTGGACAATAATATTAAAACATATGGAGTGTAGTAATAGATATCAATTTTGCTAAAATATAGTATAAAACAAGATTCATGGAAATTCATGGTTTAATCATAATTTAAAATAAAGATAACTTGGCAAGATCATAATTTCGCAATTTAAATAGGATACTTGGAAGCTAAGGGTGAAAGGAACCCATGGATGAACATCTAACACACCTGGGTTAATGAAGTTGGGAGAATTGATGGTGAGTTCTTGAGATTTGGCCTTGAATTTGAGAGTTAGGGTTTTCTGTTCTTGAGAAGGTGATCTTCAATTTGGAGAGAAATAGAATAAATGATGATTATTTGGGTCACTTAGGGAGTAACTCTTGTGTTTTAGGCTGATTAGAGCCATGGCAAAAGATCCAAATACCCTTAAAGGAATTTAATAAATCAAAAATTAAAGTTGGAAATCCTGATTTTTGCCTCTGATGCAATGCGTCAACATTGCGGTGGCCTACTGGAAACTGCCAATTTAGACCTGGAAAATCACCACAATGCAGAGCTATCGCGGTAATCCTTTGGAATGCTATTTTTTCCACCTACACAATACGCAATTATTGCGGAGGATCATTGTAAATTTCCAAATATGAAATAGGACTTCTTCGTGACACGCCAAGATCGTGGAGCTTCACTAGAAAGGCACAATTATTAGATGGGACATTATCACAATGTGGTGGAATCACAGAGTCTCACTAGAATTTGACAATTACAATTTTACACTTCTCCATGATGCATTACTGGCCCAAATCATGGTATTTTATGATTGAAACTTAAAATTTCCATAACTTCTTACCCGGTTATTGGATTAAGGCGAATCTAATATAGTTGCAAAACTAGTTCAATTTCCTACAACTTGGTAGGCTCTTAAGTGAGAAATAATGAGTATTTTAAAAATTGTAGTTATGGATACTCATGTACTGAGATTTAATTTATGCTAGGGAATACAGGGTATTACAGGGACTTTAACCCAAACCATTTAAATTGGTAAGGCACTCTAACCTTAAGAGATCTCATTGTGCAAGGGAGTAAGTAAATGTGGTAGCATATAAGATAAGTAGAAAGACCATGGAACCATCTATAGAAAGACAAGGGATGTCTAAAGATCCATACTAACTAGCCAATTTGAGAGTTCTCCTTCTTGAAACTCCAGATGAACGGCTTATTGTGTATAATGTAGAAGAATCTTCATTAGTAGCTAAAGTAAAATAAAAGCAATATGCAGATCCCATACTATAACAACTTAAGAAGAATTTAAAATGTGGTATGAAAAATTCATTTGAGCAAACATAAGAGGGAGTGCTTCATTGCCAAAACATATTATGTGTGCCTAAGGTAGATGGGCTAAAAAAGAGAATTATAATAGAGGAACATCATTTAAGGTATTCCATCCACCCGGGGTTAACTAAAATGTATCATGATTTGAAAGGAATGTATTGTTGGGGTGACATGAAGAAGAAAATTGAAAAATTTATAGCCGAATGTCCCAATTGTCAAAGAGCTAAAGTGCAGCCTCAAAATCCCAGGGGTTATATGCAATGTATAGATTTTCCAATCTAGAAGTGGGACATGATCAAATTATATAACAAGGAGATAGTTAGACTACACGGTGTACCAATCTCTATTATACCATATCGAGGAGCTCAATTTACTACAAAATTTTAAAAGTCTTTTTCAGAGAAATTTGGGGACATAAGTGAATCTAAGTATAGCTTTTCACCCTCAAACAGATGGACAAGCAGAACGTACCATTTAAACACTTGAAGATATATTACGAGCTTTTGTATTGGACTTTAAAGGTAGTTGGGATAATTATTTACCTCTCATTGAGTTTACCTACAATAATGGCTATCATTCAAGTATCAAAATGGCATCATATGAAGCTTTGTATGGAAGAAAGTGTAGATCAGTAATTGGATGGTTTGAAGTGAGTGAAATTGCCTTGTTCAGGCCAGATCTTATTTATCAAGATATGGAAAAGGTTAAACTGATCCAATAGCGGTGGAAGATACCCCAAAGTCAGCACAAGTCATATACAGATGTTAGAAGAAAAGAGCTAGAATTTGCTATAGTTGATTGGGTATTCTTAAAGATGTCACCAATGAAGGGGTTATGAGATTTGGTAAGAAGTAAAAACTAAGTACACGTTATATAGGACTATATAAGATTACTCAGAGGTTTTTCCAAGTCGCTTATGAATTAGAGCTACCCCAAGAGCTCTCAATAGTTCACGTCTCAATGCTTCGAAAGTGTATCAAAGATTTGTCTTATATTGCTCCCAAAGAAGATATGCAAGTTACGAAAGATCTCATCTATGAAGAAATACCTATTGCTATTCTAGATCGACAAGTTAAGAAGTTAAGGAATAAAGAAATAGCTTCAATAAAAATTTTTTGGAGAAACCAACAAGTAGAAGAGATAACATGGGAATCTGAAGAAGCAATGAAATCTAAGTACCACCATTTGTTCAAATATGAAGAGAAAGTCCAAGATTCTAATTTTGAGCAATAACAAGTAAGAATAATATATACGTACTATGTAATAATAAGGATATTAAACTTAGGCTTGAACTTGTTTTGGTTGGGCAGTTATGCTAACATTTGAGGACAAATATTCCTAAGGGGGGAAGGATGTAAAACCCAATATTTTGCTTGTACATGTTCTAATTATGGTGAACTTAGTATAGGATTGAGGTATAGATAACAAAGGAGATTTTTTATGAAAGTATTAATGGTTTAGATGAAATTATAGATGTTTCCCGTATATTTTAATATGATGCGACCAAGTAAACATCGATACAACTATTTAAACTTGGGATGGTAAGCTAGTATTTGAATCTAAAGTTTAAGGTGACCATATGTGTATAAGTTGAAAGTTAGATTAAAGGGGTCAAAATATTAAGGTGCTTTCTTGACTTAATTAATGTAGTAGGTGAGTCACCTACTTAAGCTATTTGGTCTAAATTATTGGACCCATCGCTTTGGACCAGATAGGGGCCTATACTAATGTACTCATTTGGGCCAAATTGAACAAAAGAGGAAGAAAATGGAGGAATGGCCCAACACTTAAATTTACCAAAGGCTCAAGTTAATTGAGCCCAAAATAAGAATTTAAGCAAGTAGGTGCATCACCTACTTTGAAATTTTGAGCAGCTTGAACCCTTAAGTTGGTGCATCACCTACTTGGACTATTTTGTGGTTGAAAATTAGGTCAATAATAAGGTCTCAATATGAGATCAACATAGCTGGCCATTTTGCTCAATTTAACCACAATATTCCCTTTTAAACCCTCATCTTTGCAAGCTAAGTGTGAAGGAAAGTGAAAGTTAAAGTTCTTAAGGAGTTCAAATTTAAGTATAAGTTGAAGAATTAATGTAAGGTGATAGCTCCATTTTGTTCTCCTTATAAATGAATTTGAGAGAGAATTATGAATGCCTTGTTATTGAGAAATGAAGAGATGATGAGTTCAATAAGTGATTGCTACAGTAAAAGGAATTTAGGACTGTTTTATGAACTATTTTGTCTGTATATGTTATGGGTTGCCAGTTTGATGTTGGAGTAAGGTGTTATTAGTTTGTAATGAAATATAAAAGAGAGGTATGGTGGTACACCACCAAACTAATTATTGCATTTGCTTACTGCCCAATCTATTTTGCATATTATTTGGAATATGTAATGAAGTCGAGGTGGTTTTGGTGAACCTTATAAGGACCTATATGGTATGTGGGTGTAATTAGAGGAGAAAAGGGTTAAAATAACACCCTTGATTGATATATTAATGGCTTACTACCCGGTTACTATTTTGCGTAAACTTAAGTAGCCAAAATATGTTGGTTGGTTGATAATACTAGTTTACCATATATTCTATTATAGATAAGCAATCTAAAAGTTGGGAAGTCATGTCAGGTTAGTTTCGGAGTTATATAACCTGGTATGTAAGGCATACTCCATTTTGTACTCTTTGGCATGAAATCAAACATTAGTTCCATCAAGTAAGTTTCCAAGGTTATCCTATAACAAGTGACACATAATAGCGGTGAATTATATCCTATGAAGACAAAGACCTTGTTCCTGCTCTCTAATATGTTAAAACCCCTCAATATATGCTTATTATTAGACCTGCACACCTATCTTCACTAGAAAATTTCAGAAGTTCTCTATTTATTCAAATAAGACCCATGTGTTATTTTCATCTCTTAATCACTTCATTTGTGTGCCAACAGCTCCCTACCTCGTTGTTGTTGCATTAAGTGTCCATTTACATATCTCTTATTAGTAGATTATTGGTTCGAGATGCCATAATTTTATTACCACCAAAGTAACAATCTCAAAGGCTAAATAAACTAAGTAATGTAAATCTATAAAATAAGTAGCAGCTCAGGGGCATAAGCTTAGCATGGGACAGTCTTGATACCTTTATATTTAGGTGGCAGCTCATGGGCATAAGCCTCGCATTGGGTGATCCCAATGTTTTGATGTGGGTGGCAGCTCAGGGGTGTAAGCCTAGCATGGGCTGATCCCGATTTATCAACTTACCCCTAATCAGCTGGTCATTTGCATTATATGGCTTTAAAATATTATGAAGTAAGAAAGGTAAAAATGAAAAAAAGAATGTAATGTACGTAGTTCCACAAGTATATGTAAAGGTGGTCTAATAGTGCTACTTATACACATGTATCTGATTTCTTTTGAGCTCTCGTATCATCTATTGTTACCTTTATCCTTACATATTCAGTACATATTTTTGTACTGACGTTCCTCACAGGGGACCTGTATTTCATGCTATAGGAAAAGGCACTTTAGCTAATACACCTTGCTAGTAGGAGCACAGACTATTCAGTGACTATTAGTGAGTTCTAAGTTTATTCAGGGCTTTCCAATTCTATTCCATATATTTTGGGTTGTGTAGTAGTCAAGAGTAGGGTGGGGGTTTGTCCCGACCCTAACTAAAGTCTATGTATCTTTTAAAGGCTTTTTAGACTAATGTAAAGTTAAACATAGTAGTGTCTTGTCTTTTAGATGTGGTGGCCCTAACTGCCAAGTGTTGTATATAAAATTTTATGCTTCCCAATATAGATATTCTTATTGATGCATAATATCATGTTTGTCAGAACCTTTGGTTGTCATAGTTACATGCATGAGAAGTACAAGGTTATGGATTGGTTCTCTCGGGCCTTTATGGCTATGGGTGTCTATCCACACCAATAGGATTTGAGGTGTGATAGTATTAGTGTGAGATTGCTATCTAATGTATGCCTCTCAATGCAATATAAACAGTGGTGGATTTTTAGATCTAAGAACACTCTTTGGGTTATTTTTAAGGGAAAAATATTGTTAAAGAGCTAATCTTATTATAAAAAATGGGATACATGTCAATCTTTGGTTTGGAAGCACATGATGAGAAACAAGATTGATGCTGAGACTCATATCAAATATATTAGATGCTCAGGGAACTTGTTGTTTTAGGTAGGATGATTGGTCAGGAGTTGGTCGCTAAGCTGATCAGAAAATTATTGATACTAGACCTAAAAACATTAAAATTTCTGAATTCTTAATTGATGGAAACTTGAATGAAGACATGGTAAAACAAATTGCTTCTCCTTTCTTTATTCCTAGGATTCTCAACTCTTATTTTAAATTTCAAAGAAAGGATTCCGAATTAACTAGTATGGAAACCTAATGCTAGTGGAAACTTTACTTGTTCATCTACTTAGGATCTGGTATGGAAAAAGAACAATAAAGTTATGTCTGATTCCTTTACATGGCATAAGCATATCCATTTCAAAATCTCTTTTCTTTAGAGAGATCTTAGGGGTAATCTTCCTACTAATGAGAAGATCACCTCTATTGGTTTGAAACCTATAAACTGTTCCTGTTGTTACAAACCTGGACTAGATACCATTGATCTCATCTTTATGTCATGGAACATTGTTGAATATATCTCAAAATATTTTTTTGATTCTGTGAGCATTCAACACAACTCTATCTCTTTGAAAACTTTCTAATGAGGTGGTGGTTTTTGAAGTATAAGAATGAGGGCCACAAGCTTATTATGAAACATACACCAATATTTATTTATTGGAATCTCTAGAAGAATAGATGTGCTAATAAGTACGGTTACAAGCAGTCCAACACTTCTAGAGTTATATATTCCATATCCAAGGATATAACTCATCTCTTCATTACTATGCTTCCTCAAATCAAAATGGCTAGTTAGATGGACAAATTTGATTTCCATGGTTGAAAATTCCAACCATGAGATCATGGTCACTAAAGTTTGTTGGACCAAACCTTCAGCTCCTTGGGTTAAGCATAATACAGATAGAAGAACTCTAGAGAACCCATGTAAAATTGGTATAGGTGGGGTTCTTAGATATCATTGAGGCAATTTCATCTATGAATTTCCTATTCCTTTGGGGATTGGGGCTAATAATCAATCAGAAGTTCAGGAAGCTATTTGTGGTCTTACTTGGTGTTCTTAAAATGGATACATCAGAGTTATTCTTGAAGTAGATTTTGAACTTTTTACCAAATGGCCAGTCCACAGTGCCAAACCTCCTTTGAATGTCCAAGAAGATATTGCTATTCTTTAGAACATATGTAATATTTTAGAGAGTTTTGTTGCAGACATGTCAACAGGGAGGCTAATTATCTTGTGGATGACTTATCTAAGCATAGTCACAATATTGATAATATTCATTATTTTTTATCATCATCATTACCTAAAGAAGCAAGAGGATATTTCAAAATGGACAAGCTAGGGATGCCACAGTTCATAAGAAAGAAGTTGAACTGAATTAAGATATCACCCTAGATGGAGTTGATTTTTCTGGTACATGTTCTCATTTACTTCTTTCATCTAGTCTCATATTTTTTTATCTACGCTATAGGTTTTAGATATAGATTTTATAAAGTGATTTAGTTTTTGTTTTATTTTTTTCCTACTTTGTAAGGGGAAAGTCTCCCTTATTTATGGTTTCTTAGATTCCATTGTATTGAGAGGATTCCTCTCTTCTAGGTGCTTAGATCTAGGTTTCATTTATAGTATCGGGGATGAGTCGACCTACCTTAGTAGGCTAGTTGACTTTGAACCACAATAGGATTGGAGGTATGGTGTATGTCCCCTATTTGTATTTCTGTTGCATTTATTTATGATAAAGATTAGGGGTGTGAGATTCAGTCCTTCTCTGCCACGGAAGGTGAGAGACCCGGGTAAGGTCTATTTCTAAAGAAAAGGATGAAGTAGTCACAGACTCTACTAGAGCCTAGGCTATCCCCAAATCCTCTAGTTGACGCAGATGATCTTTGATATTAATCTCTGACTCCCAGGTTCAATGTTGTACTAAAACTCTAAAAATGCATATGATAGTTTCATACGCATCTATTGAAAACCTTATATTACCTATCTAGAGTATAATAGATTTAAATAATATACTAAAGTCTCACAGAAATATAGATACACGATAAGGAGTCAAGAATAAAATTTCCTAAGAATATCTTGTAGCTTCCTAAAGATAGGATATAGACATCCTTGCACTAATCCAAAGGACAATTCTAGGTATTAGGCTCTTGTACTAACATATCGATAAACGTAGGGTCTGATACCAATTTGCCACGAGTCAATTTATCAAGTCATAACGAAACCTACTCTAACCCACCAATAAGTAAGCCAACACGTAGTTCGGAACCACTAGTAATAGATTGTCAAGGGATATAAAAAAAATTAATAGAATAAATATAATAAAAGGCACTAATATATATAAAGAAACACCAAAATTTGATGAAGCTAGAACAAGATTTTTCATATAAGCATGGTTAGCTTGAAGCATATTATGAGGGGCTTCCACATATGGATGTTAACTTAGAGCCCAGAGGAAGGCACGAAAATATAAATGCACAACATCATGGGCAATCAAGATGACATTTGGGAAATCAAGAAGGTCCTTTGTGGGTTATGAGTAAAATAGTCACTTATGAGTTATTTTTTTAATAGACAATTTTTGTAAAAGCAATAACTATAAATAGTTTCCTTAGCCATTTTTAGCACTTAGATTTTTATGATGCATTGTCTTGCATAGACGTGATATTTAGTTACTCTAGGTTAGGATAGTAATTGGGTTCAACTAAAATTGTTAACTCAGTTTGAGTGATTAAGGTGAATTGTCGAATTGCATGTGTTATTGTTTTTTCTTGATTGATCGTTGAGTTATCCTATTGTGGATTCAATTTGGTTTTTCGTACATTTTATTGAGTTCTCCATCTCCCTTGGTTTAGTTGTTTTCAATTAAGTCTTTCTTTATTTACTTCTCATGTCTTATTTCTTAATTATTCTTTAATTCTGTTTAATTTTGCATCTCCAATATCAGTTTTAGTGATCTCTAACTAGGATCATCATCATTTTTGTATTAGAGTTTAGGTTAATTAGTTATTCCAAGAATTCTTAATCCTAGGTTCATAAAGCTGAATATTATGCCAAAAAATTTGGGTCAAAAAAATTCAAATAAATTGTGCTATTCGTGTCTTGTTTGAGTTTCTAGCACTAGATTAGTGTTCTCTAACACTTTTTGAAGTCTGAAATGAAATTTGATTTGATTTGGATTTGTGTGGAATTTCCTCCATTGATGATCTTGAAAACAAGTAGAACAAGGTCAAACCGATTTGTTGATTGGGGCTAAATTGGATGTTTAACTGTATTGAGGTTTGTTTTCCTAATCATTTAGAGCTCAAATCTAAATTTTAGAGTCAAACAGAGTTAAATTTCACCAGGGTCAATTTTGGTGTTGGTTTGAAGAAATTCCAAGTGAGTTATTTTAATTTTCGGGATTAGTTGATTTAAAATTAGAACCTAAAAATTAGGGGAGTGTGTTCATGATGTTGAAAGAGGCTTATGGCTAATTTTGTGTCAATCAGAGCTCGTTTTATTGAGGTTGAACTTTTACATTTTCATGGTGTTCATGATGTTCTTCCAAACGTGAACATGGAGAAAATGGGTTTACTTTTGACTTGAAATTGAAGGATAAAAATTATTGATAATTGTTCATGGTGCTGAAAAGAGAACGTATTAAAATTTTTATCCAATTCCATACAAGAAATAAAAAGTTATTAATTCTTAAAGATTGATCTTGTTCTTTGTGTTGTTCATAAAATTCATATGTTCTTGAGAAAAAATCTTTAAAGGGTTGGGTTTGATCCAAAAAGAATATAAAGAGAAAGTGTTAACAAAAGTCTTTGTGAGGACAAGAGTAAAAAAGTAATTATCTATAATTATCAACAATTTTGTAGAAAGAAAGGAATTATCAGCAATTTGAAAAAAAGGAATTATTAATAATTTTCATAGACCAACCAGCAACTGCCAGCCGTCTCGGTCCTACACATGCAGAAAATACATGGGTCATCTAGCCATCCAGCTCTGCCTAGTTGCTTAAATAAAATGGCTTTTGTACCTATGAGGAGATGGGAATGCATGTCTTATATTACTCATGTGTCCTTCGCCCAAACCGACCTCATATTTAGCTCCATCGACCTGCTACTCGATTTTAGGCCCTTTTTTTCATGGATTTTAACTAAATTTCTTCCTAAATATTTTAAATTCCAAATCTGGGTAATTTATTTTTATTTTATTAGTTCTACCTTTCTTTTTCTTCATAATTTGATTTTAATTAGTAATACCCTACTAAATATTATCAAGTTCTTGGATTCTAATTTTTTTTCTTGTGTTTTCTCTTTTTATATCATTGTTAATTTTCTTGATTTAAGTTTGTTAGTTTTTAACTGACTTGTCCTTCTTTCAAGAGTCACAAGGATCCTTTCTTACACAAGCATAGATGACATTGAATTGATTGAGCAAGCTAGTAACACTATCAATTTGGCAAAGAAGCCATAGAAAGTGCGTTAAGAGTTCATATAAAGAGTGTTGTAAGGATTTTTATTACTAACTTTCTTGCTAGTTTTGTCGGTAAAAAAGGTGATATAAAGGAGAATGTCATCAATAACTTTGAATTATTGTGGAGTTTACATTAGTGACTATGGTTATAGTGACATAAACTATGAGTATGGTGATAATGATCCACATAAGGGTTCTTTGAGTAATTATGAGAAAAGTAATGAAGCTCATGAGTATGATTGTGAATCCAATGAAGGATATGATGGTCCAACAGATTATGATTAACACGGTGATGAAAATTACTATACTGAAGACAAATATGAGATGCATGGAGCTTATGTCTATTATGATGAACATAAAGGAGTAGAAGAATCTTATGATGAATTTGACAGTTAACATAAAGAGTATGGGGGTTCCCATATTGGACAACATGTTGATGAAGATGATGTAAGGTATGATTCTTTCTCCCATATGTCTTATGAACTCTTTGAGGAGGATTGTGATAAAAGGGGAAATTATGGGGTTAAATTTCTTTTCTCATCATGTGCTACTTACTATCCTAGTCAAAGGGGTATAGATGTGTGGGTGGAACCAATTTGAAGACATTATATGGACCTTAGTTGTAAAATATTCTCTACTTCTTATGGTGTAAGAAATTGTACTTCTTATCCTTATTCTAATATGTTTAGTTCTCCATATGCTAATGATGTTTGAGGAAGGGTAGGAGGATCAATGAGCCATAGAAGTAGAGAAAACTCATTGTCTCAAGATGTGTATGTCCGTGATAGGCGAATTTATGAACCAAAAGTTACAAATGACCCACTCCTAATTGAGGATCATATTTCTTTGAGGATGAATACATTGTTTTCTTCCATGCTAATAACTTTTGATAAGGTCTCTCAAATGGTCTTCAAGGAGTCAAAAGCAAAACAAGCTAATCCTTGTGGAAATCTGATTGAATAGGATCTAATGAATGACATAAAGGTTACTCCTAGCAAACCCAAAATCAAATTCAGAGGTGAAAGGATATAAACCCTCCCAAGGAATTTTAGCCCTTTTCCTAACTCTAACAAAATTGAGAGACAAAAGATTTAGAAGAGTAAGGGTGTGATATTTGACAACTCTAGAGAAAAAAATGAGGGGTTATGAGAGATGATGTGAGAGGGTTATCACAACCTTATACTAACTTTTGTAACTTTTCTTCCTATTCTAGTTGTCTTAATTCTTGTGCAGCTATCCTTAAAAGCACATATAATGAGATGCGTCAAGTAATGAAAAATCATGAGGTGCTAGAAAGCTTTCCAATAAAGAAAGTTTTCTCTAATTTTGAAAATAAAGGTGAATACAATCCTTCCTATGAACTACAAAGTATTCTAAACATTACACTTTGTAAAAGGTGAAAGATCTTTATGTGGCTAGTGGCTAATTGAGTGTAAGTTATGGCATTTATATCTGTAAGTTTAAGGATCCATTTCCTTGTGATGATCTTAATGACACCTTTTTACATAGTGATAATGTATTTGTTAAGAGTTTAAAGAAAATATTTGATCCTATTAGTGACCTAATTGATTCTTCTAAAAAGGTCAAGTTGTGTCCACCTAGTGTTGACACACGTCCCTTAACTAATAGTACATTGTCATGTGATTATTTTCCATATTTTTATAATTTGAATTTTAAGAATGTGGATACATAAGTTGATCCTATTTATGACCAAATTCATTCTTCTCATTACATCAATTTTTGTCAACCTAGTGTTGACACTTGTTACTTCAACAATACTACAATGTCATGTGATTCTTTGCCGTGTTTTGACAAAGTGAATGTTGAGAATATGGATACACTAGTTGATACTATTGATGGCTAAATTTATTCTTCAAGTAATATCAATTTATGTTCACCTAGTGTTGAGACATGTGCTTTGAATGATAAGTCATTATCAATTGATATCGTTGTTGATCAACTCATGTGTAATGATGATCCACTAAATGATGAGTTTTATGATGAACTTAAGGAACCTCAATCTAGTGTTGGCATTGATATAGCTGGTCATGTATACAGTCATATGAAGTCATTTCACCTAAATAATGAATCCTTGTACTGTGATTTCATTCCTTGTTCTTCTCATGTGGATTTTGAAGAGAAATGTGTTTTTAAGAATAATCCATTATTTGAGGTTGACATGACTAATAAAGGTTAAATTTATAGTGGTGTGGCTTCGCATTATAGAAGTGTAGCCCCTCTTAAATGCTACCAAGTAATTGAGATTCCACTATGGTATGATGACATAGTATTCAAATACAAAATTCTCTTCTTGGGAGATGATAGTGTATATATTAGAAAGGATGGTGTGCCAAAAAAGGTAATATATGTGGTATGTCTATTCCTTTATAATTATGTTTTCCCATCCTTGGTCAAGGCCTTAATGTTCTTAAATCAATGAGTGTTCCTCCTTATAAGGACACCTTGGATTAAGTTGACTTGTGTGACACCTTTCTATACAATTTATTTTCATATGATGATACTCTTGCCTTTGAGTGAAGTATGTTGCGTGAGAGTGAAAGTGCCAATGGGGAAAATAGGTGTATGCTTGAACCATGTTTATGGATTTTCTTTCACTTTAAACCTAGTAATAAGTTAAATAGTGTCATTGGCAGCGATATTCTTAGTCTAAATAACAAGTATGTTATGAGGTGAGGTTGTTGGCTTAAAAAGTGATAAGTATAGTAGTGGCATTTCTTTTCTCTCATCTAATTATTGCTTGGTATTATTTGTTGATCTTATAGGTTTGAAGGAGATATATTTGCCAATTTGCAAAGGAATACATTTGTTTTTACCCTGATGATAAATTGGGAGTAATCCCATTCTTGAATATAGCTGTGCATTTGATGGCATCTTAACTTGTGATGACCTTGTTTATGACATGACACTTAGTTATGTCGGCTATCATGTGTTACTTGACTTAAAGAGAGATTTGTGTTTTCACAATATAGAACCATCGAGGACTTACATGTATGGTTTCCTAAACACCATGGCTTATTTGATTGACCCCTTTATTAATGTTTCTTATGAGGCCAAGTATCTTCTGTTTTGTTGGGTTACAAACCATTTGTGACTTATTTAAATTCTTGGTTATATGTTAAGTATGTGCACCCTTTGTATATTGATAGATTTGTTATTGCTAACCCTTGTTCTAACCCTTATACTTTGAGAAATATATTGTTGTTTGTCCTTCTTATGTATTTGCAAGGTTTGGAGTCGAGGATGAATCCTTTTTAATAAGAGGAAGAGCATACAAGAATGATTATCTTGGATCACATTAGGAGGGGCTTCCATATATGGATGATAGCTTGGATCCCAGAGGAAAGCATGAAGAAATAAATACACAAGGTCATGGGCAACAAAGATGCCATATGGGCCTTTTTTAGGTTATTTCTAAAATAGTTACTTTGGGATATTTTTTTAAGGGAAATAACTATAATTAGTTGTGATATAGTCATAAAGATTTCAAGACCCTTTACAAGGGTACAAGCTTGGGAATTGCTAATCGTTCAAGTCTAATTTATGAAGATGGACGTGTGTGAATGTGTTTTGAGTTAGTCCTAAGGGTTTCACCTCTTGAAGTATGAACCCAAGGAGAAGGGAGGAATATTTGAGTAATAATTGTCACTTAAAGGTATTTTAGTAATTTTGGTCATGGGACACTTTTGGGCCCATTATGTAGTAGACTATATATAGCTACTTGTTAGGGTTATTTTCCTTTTAGCTTATTTTTGATATTGAATGAATATTTCTCTTAAAAGGGTGTTGGTGAAACATACATTGAATGTTTTCTTAGAAACAAAGGTTTTGATGGTATTGAATCCCTCTTGGTCCACGTAAGAAATTAGTGTTTGATTCTATTAGTTTTAAGGGTTTTTGAGTTTGATACTCTCATTAGTTCTTAATTCCTTATAGCTTCATATTTCAATTTACCTATCTTCTTTTCTTGCATCGATTATCTTTTTCATCCATACGTATATTTCATCTTTCGTATCACGATCTATATCATCTGGTATCATAGACGAGCATGATTTCAATCCTATGAAGTCAATCTTAGGTTTGCTATTTTAAAAGTTACACAAAAATATTTTATTCCCATTTTAACCCTAGGCCGAGACTTTGAGTCTTGGATTTTTGTGTCTTTTGTGTATTTATAGTGTTAGATCCTTGTTCTCTAACACTCATAGAGTCTACATCTCGAATTTGAGCTTATTCTGAGTTGATTTAAGTCATCCTCCATTGTTGAACTTGAGTTGAAAAATTTGAAAGTGGGATCTTAAATTTGGAATGTTGTTGTTGAGGTTTTGGACTTGAACGTGTCTTCATTGTGTTTGGAAATTCAACGTGATCTTGAATCCTTAAATTTCATCCAATTTCAAGGTCTTTGGCTTGAGGGTAAACTTTGAATGTTCTTGGTGTTCTTCATAATATTCACATATTGATGAAGAAGAACATTCGAAAAGTGATTCTTTGATCCAAAAAGGAGGTTAGAGAAAGAGTAGTACTTGTTTATTCTGAAGAATATTCCAAGTCTTCAAAAGAAAGAAAAGAATCAAAAATCATCAAAAGGAAGTATTCTTAAGGAAGAGACAAAGGAGAGTACAAGGAGGGAACCACAAGAAAATTTAAAATCACTTGAGCTTGAAAGTAAAATTAAAGGGTTCAATTCTTGGTATTTATTCCATCCATTGCCGCCTACAATACCTCCAAGATGAAGATTGATTGAATAAAAAGTAGAAATAAGTAATTTCCAACACGTCAACCAACATAAAACGTCATTCTGAGGCAGCCACATCATTCAACCCATCTAATTGCCTTAATCTCAAATTTAGATTCTTGGTTTTTTTTTCTTGATTCTAATGTTATTTAACAGTTAGTAATCACCTACTTAGTTGTGAATTAGTTTTGAATGCATTTTACTTTGTTTGCCATCTTTCTTTGTGTGTTTTTCTCATTTTCAATTCATCGTAGCTTTTTGGATCAAGTCCGTACGAGATTTCTTTGAGTCCCTCAAACAAAATCCATTCTGCACAATAGTACATATCATCCCTTGATACAAGTGCCAAGCCAAGGCCTTTCACCTGAAGTCAAGCTAAGGAACTTCAACAACTCCAAGCTTTGTTCATGCACTTGAAGGTTTGTGAGGATGTTATGTATTCAGCCAAGGGAGGAAATATATTTATTTGTGGAGATGAGCTTTAAAAAGGACTACATTCTACAAGGGGAAAGTTAGACTTTTCACTTTACATTCCAACATCCAAGAGGTTCCTCTTCTATTTAGTTCATTAAGGGTAGTTTTGTCAATTGGCATGTAACAGTATAAATAGACCATTTCTTCACTCTTTTCATTCATTTTTTGATGACATTGAATATTACTAATTGTTTGTAGCTTTAGTATTCTAGTTGTAGCTCTTAATCGAAATTTGGAACCTTGAACACAATTGAATCGGTTTTCACTTGTATTGGGTTATTTAGCAAGAAAGGTGAACTTAGAAAGTGTGAGTCCTTTGGCCCACCTAAGAGGAAGGTTTGAGCTTCTATTGGTGAGGTGTGATTGGTGGTTTGATACACCACCTTTTGTTAATCACTTGGAAGGAGTAAAGGTTTTTCTACTATCTTTACATTTTATGCGTTCTTCTTCATCTCCTTTCTTGTGTGCTTGCTGAATTTTGTAATCTTAGTGTCAAATTTCGTTTTTGATAGTTCTTTAGGCTAACATTTGGTATTAGAGCCTTGTTTAAGGGTGTTCCTACATCTCTAAATCTTGGTTTTAGTATTCTTATTAAGAAAATCACAACAAAAAGGGGTCAAAATCAGAAAATACCAAAAAAAATGGTGTCTAGTGTTGTCTTGTGTTAGATCCAAATTTATTACTTTAGATCTATGCATTTTTACCTTGTCTTTGAAGTTTCTTGTACTAGATCCTTGCTCTCTAGTACCTAGGGAGTCCAGATCTACTTTTAGAGTGAAGTTTAGTTGAGTTTGAGCTACGATCCACCATGGCTATGGAGTTTTGAAGCTTTTTGAGCTAGATCCGAATTTGTCTTGGTGATTTGAGCGTGTTTTGTGGTAGTTTTTGGTTGGTTGCTTTTGTTTTAGCCTATGGAACCTAGATCTACAAAAAAATCAGATTTGGAGTTTATTTGCTTGTTGGTCAAACTTGGTCAATACTTGAATATTCATCTTGTTCATCCATCATCTTCATATCTTAGCGAAGAAGAATATTCAAGGGTGTTGTTTGATCCAAAAGAGGGAATAAAGAGAGTAAAAAAGTTGTCAGTCCAAAAGCACATTCCAAGAATATTCCATTCTTCTAAATAGGAGGAGGGGACAAGGGAACAACAAAGTACACTTCCAAGTACGGGGGGGAGGGACCATTTCTTTTCAATTTCAATTTGAGACTTGAAAGGACTCTAAATTGCCTCCTTACCCCCTCCAAATCCGACAACTCTTCTTCCACAAAGTGTTACTGGGCTGAGACAATGTTTTGAAAAAATTAAAAATTAAAAAAGTGACCACCAACCACGTAGTGCCACATCATCACTCGTAATCAACCAAATTTGTCTCTAAAATTAGATTTTCTTAGTTTCTAAATTTTTATTCTTATTTCTTGTAAGTTAATTATATAACTAATTAGCAAGCTAGTAAGTTCCTACTAGATTGGTAATTAGTCTAGAGTTCGTTTATTTCGTGTCTTCAATTTTTGTGTGCCTTTTCTCGTTTTTAATTCATAGTGTTTTGTTGGTTCAAGTTCACACATCACTTTATTTGAGCCCTTTCAAACAAATATCGATTCTATACTAAACATTCTCACCACTCAAGTAACTTGCTAAGTATTTCCAATTATCCAACACTTGTGAAGCCAAGTATGAGATGAGGTTGAGTGAGAGTGTGGTGAAGCTTTTTGAACTAATTTGTTTGTTCTTTTGGTAGGTGTTAATTTTCTGTTTTTTGGCTTTTGTTAGGTACATTTGAAATGGAATCCGAAGATACCTCATCCCAATATTTGGGAAATGATGCTTTAGGAGTCTTGATGGCCCGATTTGAGGCCTTTGCCTGAAAAATGGAGGATAATAATGACGCCATGAAGAGTAACTTGGATGCTATGAGGAGTGAAATGTCCACTCTTAGTGGAAGGCTCGATTGTGTTGAAAGTAGGAGGAACTCACGACCTTCTACTCCTAATCCCTACCATGTTTCTTCTAGTGTTCAAGCTAACAACTCATCCATGACTATTACCTCCGAGACCCTACATCAAATGCTTCACCCGCCAAGAGATCCACAAAAAATCCACTAACCCACTACCAAAACACTCCTAACTAGACCCTACAAAGGCCACCACATCACCAAATGGACCAAGTACAACAAGAGGGATTTGGAATTCGAAATCCACCACAAAATCCAAACTTACAAGTGCCAAATCCCTTGGACCAAAGACCAATTGCCACACATAACCTAATACCTCAACAAAATAGTACTTACAAAATACCTTATCCTCCACCACATCCAATGCCACAAGTTCAATTACCAAATAACTAAAGACAAAAACTACCTCCCCAAAAACCCCAAATTTGAAACCTACCCATAAAAATTGAAGATTAAGATAGAGAGGAGCAAGAAAGTTATGGTGTTCACCATGATGACTATTGGTTTGAGGATGAAATAAGGGCAAGACATGATCAAAGAGGGCATTATGCACGATTCTGAGGGTATGAGTCAAGACAAGGCCATGTTGATAATCAAAGAATTTGAGACATTGGCATTAACTCAATCATGGTTGGCATTCCAATTTTCAAAGGTGAGAGTGATCCGGAAGTATACTTAGCTTGGGATCCACTTATGAAAAGATTTTTCAAGTGAATGACCTTTTTGAAGAAAAGAAAAATTGTTATGTTATTGCTCACTTTGAAGAATATGCAAACACTTGGTGAGATTCCACCAAAAGATTTGATTATGTGTTGATTGGTGGACAACCACCTCTTTGGGAGATGTTGAAGAGAGTTAAGTGAGAAAGATACGTCCTGGAGCATTATAGACATGAGATCCTTTCCAAGTTTTACAATTTAAAGTAAAGAAGAAAGAGTGTCATGGCCTATTATGATGAATTTCAGAAACTTGTACTGAAACTTGATCATAGAGGTAAACAAGTGCAACATGATGTTATCCCCTTCAAGGATGGGATGAACAAGGTCATATCCTCCCATTTGACACTTGACAATTTTGGAACCGTGGTTGAAGTCTTCCAAGCGGCCATGGATATTGAAAAAGAGAACAAAGAAAATTTGGCTTACAAGCTTAAAGTCCAACAAGGTTCGAGTTTTACAAGAAACAAAGAGGTAAGCCCTTTGACTTCGGGTTGAAACAAGAACAAATCTTCTACATGTTCTTCTTCTTCTCAAATCTTAACCAATCCAGTGTCATACCAACCTCCAAAATTAGAGGTGAAGCCGAATGCCCTTCCTTCATCATCTAAGGGTTTTCAATGTTTATAGTGCCATGGTTGGGGGCAAAGAGCAAGTGAATGCCTAAATTAAAGAAAAGTAATTTTATGAGAGGGGAATATGTACTACTTTGGAGAGGAAGTGGTGATTGAATTTGAGAATGATGATGAGGTTGAACCTCAATATGGAGAGTTACTAGTTGATCTTTAGTATGAAGAATGTGAAGAAGAAGAAGCTTGGCCACAAGATGGGAAGTTTCAAATTCCTAACTATATAGTGCGGATGGACATGGTGAGTAAGGCACTTGATGATCTGAGCCAAAGAGAAAATTTATTTCACACTAAGTGTCTAATCAAGGGTGTTGTATGAACTAAGGTAATTGATAGCAGGAGTTACACCATTGTAGCTAGTGCCACTATGGTAGACTTCATGAAACTCCACACTACTCCATATGCTAGCCCTTACATGTTTCAATGGCTCAATGAATGTGGTGAATTCAAAGTAACTCGCCAATGCTTGATTTAGTTCCAAGTGGGAAATTACAAAGATAAAGGCTTGTGTGATGTAATTCCCATGCAAGCATGCCACTTACTACTTGGTATACCTTCGAAATATGATGTCTACCAAGTATGATGGGAGGTCAAACAAGTATTCACTTGATCATGATGGTAAAAGGTTCACACTTTAACCACTTTTACCATCTCAAGTGAGTGAGTTCCACCAAAAGTTAAGGGAATTGAAAGAAGAAGGGAAGAAAAGAAGGGAACCCAAGAAGGTGCATTGTTGTGAGGCCTCGAGTTCCACTAAATTACATGGTAAGGCCTCGGATTCTAAGGGTTATAAGGCTAAAGGACCGATGGTTATGTTGGTTAGGAGGAATACTTGTTCAAGGATCAAGACATTGACACTCCTATGCTCCTCCTAGCCCATGAACTTAACACTAACCATTTTTATTCTTTTTGTTCTTCTCTTCCCCCTTCTATTTCACTTGTTTTGCAAGATTTTAATGATGTATTTCCTCAGGAATTGCCAAAAGGGTTACCCCCAATATGGGGAATTGAGAACCAAATTGATTTGGTTCTGGGTTCACAACTTCCAAACAAATTAGCTTATAGGAGCAATCCCACAAACACTAAGGAACTTGATAGACAAGTTGAGGAACTTCTCAACAAAGGCTACATCAAAGAAAGTTTGAGTCCGTATGCTATCATTGTGCTTTTGGTACCACAGAAAGACGGAACTTGGTGCATATTTGTTGATTGTAAAGCCATCAACAAAATCAATATAAGGTATCATCATCCTATCTCTAGGCTAGATGATATGTTAGATGATCTCTATGGTGATTGCATGTTTTCTAAAGTCGATCTTAAGAGTGGCTACCAGCAGATTCGTATGCAACCCGGTGATGAGTAGAAGACCACATTCAAGACCAAATTTGGTCTATATGAGTGGCTGGTCAGGCCCGTTTGCCTTACGAGTACTCCTATCACCTTTATGAGGCTAATGAATAATGTTATGAAGACTTATGTTGGAAAGTTTATGGTTGTTTACTTTGATGATGTGTTGGTATATATTAATTCTATTGATGAACATATGAATCATTTGAGATGTGTGTTTGATGTGATCCAAAGGGAGAAGTTGTATGCCAACATGGAGAAGTGTTCTTTTGGAGTTGATAAAGTGTTCTTCTTGGGTTTTTTATGAGTTCAAGGGATATTGAAGTGGACGAATATAAGATAGACTTTATACGAAGTAGGTCGACACCTAAAATAATTGGAGAAATCCAAAGTTTTCATGGAATGGCAAGCTTTTATAGGAGGTTTGTCAAGGGTTTTAGGTCCATAGAAGCCCCTTAGCCAATGTTATTAGAAAGGACCAACCTTTTAAGTGGGGTGAAGAGCAAGATAAGGTTTTTGGCCTTGAAAGCTTTGCTCATCTCGGCTACCTTGTTGCAATTGCCCAATTTTGATAAAATATTTGAGATTGAATCTGATGCAAAAAAAAGTTGGTATTGGGTCTGTTTTGATGCAATAAGGAAAGTCCGTTGCTTGTTTTAGTAAAAATCTCTAAGGGGCAACTCTTAATTATTCGACTTATGATTTGGTGTTGTATGCCCTTGTTAGAGCCTTAGGTAATTGGCAATAATATTTATGGCCTAAGGAGTTCGTGATACAAACGGATCATGAATTGTTAAAATACATTAAGATCCAAGACAAGTTAAATAGGCTCCATGCTAAGTGGATTGAATTAATCAAGAGTTTCGCTTATGTAATCCATTACAAAAGAAGGAAGGAAAATGTGGTAGCCGATGCATTGTATAGAAAACATGTGCTTCTTTCTACCTTGTATTTGAAGTTGATGGGGTTTGAGAGCTTGAGGATGTTGTATATGAGGTTACTATCTTTGCTCTTATTTATAGAGAATTGAAGAATGGGGAAGGGACCGATGGCTCAAAGAGAATGGCAATCCCTCCTACTCTCTGTTTGATGGTTATTTGTACAAAAGGAGGATATTGTGTGTTCCTTATAGCTCATTGAGGGAATTGTTTATGAGGGAGGCACATTATGGTGGCCTCATGGGAAATTTTGGGGTTGATAAAACCCTCGGTATCTTAGAGGATCAATTATATTAGCCAAAAATGCGGAAAGATATTGCTAAGATTTGTGGCCAATGTATGGATTAATAGAGTGTAAAATCTCACCTCTAACCTCAAGGATTATACACCCTACTTCCCACTCCCCTTATCCCTTGGTTATATATCTCCATGGAGACTTTATTTTGGGGATGCCAAGGACTAGAAAGGGTGGAGATAGCATTTTTGTTGTTGTTGATAGATTCTCCAAAAGGCCTCACTTTATTCCTTGTGTCAAAACCGAGGATGCCCCTAGGGTAGCTTCTTTATTTGTTGAATATGTTGTAAATCTTCACGGTATCCCAAAGACTATAGTGAGTGATAGGGACTCAAAGTTCCTAAGTCTTTTTTAGAAGTCCATGTGGGGTAGGCTTAGTACAAAGTTGCTTTTCTCAACCTCTTGCCACCCACAAACTGATGGCCAAATGGAAGTTGTAAATAAGAACTTGGGTTGTATGCTACAGCCTGTGGTTAAAGGTAAAATGACTTCATGGGAGGACCACCTACCTTTGGTGAAATTTGTATGCAATAGGGTGGTTCACTCAATTACGGGAATGACTCCCTTTGAGTGTTTCTATGGCATGAACCCCCTTACCCCTTTGGATTTAACTCCTTTGCCTAGTGACTTATGAATAGCTTAGATGGTAACAAAGTGCCGAGGAAATGAAGAAGATACATGAAAAGGTGCAGATAAAGCTTGAAAAGAAGAACCAAAAGGTTGCCAAAAGGGTTAACAAGGGTATAAAAAGGCTAATGCTTGAACCCAGAGATTGGGTATGGGTACAATGAAAGAAGAAGCAGTTTCCAAATCAAAGGAAATACAACCTTGTACCTAGGGGATACAAACCCTTCCAAGTGCTTAAAAGGATCAATGACAATGCCTACAAAATTGATCTACCCTCGGAGTATTGAGTATACTCCACGTTTAATATTTGTGATCTTTCACCCGTGGACTTTCTTCATGTTGATGAAGCCGCAAGTTTGAGGAAAAAATCTCTTCAATATGGAGAGGATGATACAAGTTCCAAGCCAAAGACTTTCACCTGAAGTCAAGCTAAGGAGCTTCAACAACTCCAAGATTTGTTTATGCACTTGAAGGTTTTTAAGGATGTTATGTATTCGGCCAAGGGAGAAAATGTCTTGATTTGTGGAGATGAGCTTTAAAAGTGACTACATTCTATAAGGGGCAAGTTAGACTTTTCACTTTAAATTCCAACATCCAAGAGGTGCCTCTTCTATTTAGTTCATTAAGGGTAGTTTTGTCAATTGGCATTTAATAGTATAAATAGACCATTTCTTCACTCTTTTCATTAGTTTTTGGATGACATTGAATATTACTCATAGTTTATAGCTTTAGTATTCTAGTTGTAGCTCTTAACCAAAATTTGGAACCTTGAATGCAATTGAATCGGTTTTCACTTGTATTGGGTTTTTTGGCAAGAAAGGTGAACTTGAGAAAGTGTGAGTTCTTTGGTCCACCTAAGAGGAAGGTTTGAGCTTCTATTGGTGAGCTGTGATCGGTAGTTTGATACACCACCTTTTGTTAATGACTTGGTAGGAGTAAAGGTTTTTATACTATCTTGACATTTTATTCTGCTTGATGAATTTTGTTATCTTAGTGTCCAATTGGATTTTTTATAGTCGTTTAGGCTATCAATCCCTCAAATTCTCAGAGTAGTATAATCCAACATTTAACACTTATGAATCTAAGTGTGACACAATAAAGATGTTTAGAGTTGTGATGATACTTCTTTGAGCTAATGTGTTTGTTGTTTTTGTTGGTGTCTTTTCTTAGGTACCATGACAACGGAAGGGGAAAATTCTCCAACCATGGACAATAATGCTACTAATACTATATTGTCCTTTCTTGAAGCTCTCAACTATAGAATTGAAAGACTACAAATAGAGGTGATATTGATCAAAGGGGATATATCATCAATGAAAGGGGATTTGTGTACTATGAGTAGAAGGTTAGATCACGTAGAAAGTCAAAGGAACTCCTATGCGTTCACTCCTCAAAACTACCATATTTTGTGGACATGCTCAAAACACTTCCACTACCATTACCCCAGAAACCTTCCATCAAATGTTTAAGCCACCAAGGCCTCAGAAATATCTCACCACCCAAACTACCATCTATCCTCAAAGCTAAAATCCCACTAGGCTATTTCATCCTCAATTTAATTAAATCCAACAAGAAGAACTTAGAAGACAAATGCCCCAGTCTACACCAAACACAATTCCTCTATTCCAAGCTCCACTTAACCAAATTCCTCAATCTCTACCAAATCCAATTCCCCCATTCAAAGCTCTACTTAACCAAAACTAACCTATCTAAGTTGAGAAATATGGTAGGAAGGAACATCAAGAGGAGTATAGATCATATAATGATGCCTACATAATGGAATAAGAGATGAAAAGTAGACGTATAGATCAAAGGCTGTTTCACGATTAAGGAGAAAGAGTTGGTCCAATGCCTTATGGTAGAGAAAACACGAGAAACCATCTGCAAAATTGAGATGTGGGAATCAATTCCATCAAAGTTAGTCTTCCAACCTTTCAAAGCTTATCTTGCATGGGAGTCATCTTATGAAAGGATCTTTCAGGTCAATGATCTCACCAAAGTGAAGAAGAGTTGTTATGCCATATAAAATTTTAAAGGTTATGCCAATGCATCATGGGATTATGCTAAGAGGTTCCGAAATATATTGAATTAGGGATAACCTCCTCAATGGTATATATTTAAGGGACTTATGAGGAAATGGTATTTGCAGGAGAGTTATAGACATAAAATTCTTGGTAAGGTATACAACTTGAGACAAGGTAGCAAGCGTGTCATGGCTTGTTATGATGAGTTCCAACAATTGATTTTAATGCTTTAGCACCAAGGAGAACAAGTAAACCACAAATCTTATACTTCAAGGTTGGGTTGAACAAAGACATCTCCTCATGCATGACTCTTTAATTTGAGACCATAGAGGGTATCTTCCAAGCAGCCTTGGAAAAAGATCAAAGAGAAAGTATCTTACAAATCAAAAGATCATCTATCAACTAGTAATTAGGGTAAGCATAAGGAGTTAGCTCAATCATCAACATGTTGGAACAAGAACAAGGATTACAAATTCAATGATAAGAAGCCCGTAGAGAAAACCATTCTAAATAACCCTCCAAGAAATAAAGGAAACAAGTATCCTACTTCTAATCCTAAAGAATTCTAATGCTTTAATTTTCAAAGGTGGGGTCATAAGGCAAATGAATGTCCCAACTGAATAAATGTGATACTTAGAGAAGGGAAATTATGTTATCTTAGAGACGAGGCGGGATTAGAAGAGAATGAGAATGATGACCTGTCTCAAGATGGAGGGAAAGTAAAATATAAGATACAAAAGGAGAGAGATAAAGAAGATACTTGTCCTTAAGGTGGTGAGCTTGAATTACCTAACTTTGTGGTAAGGCGAGTCATGGTCAGTAAGGCTTTGGATGATCTGAGTCAAAGGGAGGATATTTTCCATATTAAATACCTTATTAAAGGAGGTGTGTGCTCAATAATCATTGATAGTGGTAGTTATACTAATGTTTCTAGTGTAATCATGGTTGATTTCTTGAAGCTACCCACTACCACACATATAAGTCCTTACATAGTCCAATAATTGAATGAATATGGAGAGTTAAAGGAAATACATGTTGTGATTTAGTTCAAGGTAGGGAATTACCAAGATGAGGTGCTTTGTGACATAATCCCTATGCAATCTTGTCACTTTTTATTGGGAAGGCCTTGGAAATATGATCGTTCTACTAAGCATAATAAAAGAACTAATTAGTATTCTCTTGAACATAATGGCCAAAATTTTACACTCCATTCTCTCTAACCATCACAAGTGAATAAATTCCATCAATAATTTAAGGAGTTGAAGGAGAAAGGAAAGAAGGGTAGGGAAGAGAAATCCAAGGGGAAGGAAGATAAATAAGGGGAGGAAGCAATATAATCAAAGGGAAAGGAACCTATAGTGATGTTTGCTAGGATGAAGGATCTGTTCAAGGAGAATGATGAAAATAAACCCATACTTTTCCTAGCCTTTGTTTTTAATACTTACCCCTTTACTTCTTCTATCCCCTATGCTATCTCATTTGTTTTACAGGATTTTGAACAAGTGTTCCCAAAGGAACTTCTACAAGGGTTACCTCCACTTCAGATAATCGAGCATCAAATAGACTTTGTGCGGCTATTAATTTCCTAACAAACTGGCATACTAAAGTAACCCTATGGATACCAAAGAACTTCAAAGAAAAGTTGAGGAACTCTTCAACAAGGGATACATCAAGAAAAGAATGAGTCTACATGTGATCCTGATATTGTTGGTGCCAAAGAAAGATAGGACATAGCCCATGTGTGTATATTACCAAGCCATCAATCAGATCATGGTAAAGTATCATCACCCTATTCCCCAATTGGATGGTATGATTAATGAATTGAATGATTTATGTATGTTTTCAAAAATTAATATTAGGAGAGTCTATCACCAAACAAGAATGCAATGTTTTCTAAAATTAATCTTAGGAGAGTCTATCACCAATCAAGAATGCAATTGGGTGATGAATGAAAAACTGAGACCAAGTCTGGTCTTTATGAATGGATGGTCATTCCATTCGGCCTTACCAATGCTCTTAGTACTTTCATGTGACTGATGAATCATGTAATGAAACCGTTCATTGGTATGTTTTTTGTGGTGTACTTTGATGATGTCCTAGTTTATAGAAAATCCCTTAGATAGCATATTTTACATTTGAAAAGTGTGTTTAATGTCCTTAGAAAGGAAAAGTTGTATGCTAATCTTGAAAAATTCTTTTTTGGTGTGAATGAAGTTGTGTTTCTGGATTTGTTGTAAGCTCAAGAGCAGTCAAGGTGGATGAATCTAAGATCGATTCTATAAATAATTGGCCAACTTTAAAAGCCATTAGTAAAGTACAAAGCTTCCATGGGTTGGATAGTTTTTATAGGAGGTTTGTCGAAAGATTTTGTACCATCGCCGCTCCTTTGACCGAGGTCATCCAAAAGGGCAAACCTTTCAAATAGGGTGAAGAGAAAGCCAAGGTATTTGAAACCTTGAAGGTTATTCTTATTTCTGCCCGTTTGTTGCAATTAACCAATTTTGATAAAATGTTTGAAATTGAATATGATGTAAGTAAAGTAGGAATAGGTGTTATCTTAATTCAAGATCTTAAACATATTGCCTATTTTAGTGAGAAGCTCAAGGTAATTACTCTAATCTATTTCCACTTATGATCTAGAGTTATACGCCTTGATTCTAGCCTTGGGTAATTGGTAACATTACTTGTGGCCTAAAGAATTTGTGATTCGAATGGACCATGAATCCTTGAAAAATCTTATGTCCTAAGGTAAGCTAAAAAAATGGCATGCAAAGTTGATTGAGTTCCTAGAAACCTTCTCTTATGTCATTCAATACAAAAAGGGAAAGAAAAATGTGGTTGCCGATGCATTATCTAGGAAACATGTGCTTATTTCTACATTGTCTTCCAAATTGATGGGATTTGAGAGTCTTAAGATGATGTATCTTAAGGACCCCATATTCGCCCCTATGTTTTGGTATTGTGAGAATTGATGTAGGGAAAAATAGATCAAGGATAGGGTTTCCACTCCCTATTCCAAGTTTGATGGGTATTTGTTCAAAGGAAGAAGGTTGTGTGTGACCTCTAGTTCTTGGAGAGAATTATTTCTGAGAGGGTCATAAGATGGTGGTTTGATAGGACACTCAGGGGGTGACAAAATCATAGGGATCCTAAAGGAACAATTTTATCAGCCTAAGATACGCAATGATTTTGCAAGGATTTGTGGCCAATGCACGGATTGTAGGAGTGCCAAATCAGGCCTCCTCCCCTAAGGGTTGTATACCCTGATACGCACTCCCCTATGCCCATGCTTGATATCTCTATGGACTTTGTTTTAGGATTGCCAAAGAAGAGGAAAGGTAGGGTTTGAATTTTTACATTGGTTGACCAGTTCCTAAAGATGGCCCACTTCATCACATGTTCTAACAGTGAGGATACATCTAGTGTAGCCTCATTCACTACCAGAAATTACCCCTATAGCAACAGTTCAAAAAACATTGTGATAGATGCAAAAATCATTGCCATAGAGCTACTGTAATAGTTTTATATATGTTGCATATGTGGGCATTGGGATAGGCTTATCGCAACAACATTTACAACGGTTATAAAAAATATTGCAATAGGTCTATCTATTGCAATGGTTTTTGTAACTCCTATTGACACGGTTCAAATTATCTATTACTACAGTTTCTCACCATTCCAATACAGTCTATTGTAACAGTTTCTAACCATTACAATAGACTGTATTACAATAGTTGAGAGATGTTACAATAGATTTTATTGCAACGGCGAAGAACCATTGTAATAGACTCTATTGCAATGACAAAAAATCGTTGCAATAACCCTATTGCAACAATTATTCATCTTTTGCAATGGTTTTTCACAACCTATGGCAATGATTTTTGACACCTATTGCAACGATTTTCGAATCTTTTTGTAATATTTTTTTACCACCTATTATTGCAGCTAGTTCAAATATATATATAGAGAGAGAAAGAGAGAATTATATTAATACACAATTATATATGCACATCACAATAAAATCTTTCATTAATAATAATTCAAATTAAAATATCCAATAAACTAGTAATCTAAATTCGAAAGCAAAATGTTAAAGTCAAACGGTCATTAGTTTTTCCATAAAGTATCAAGTTCGAGTGGCGATAAGATTCACAAAATTCAATAATTCATAAATTTTCTCAAGTAAGGTCAATTTCTTCGTCACTTTCTTCTTCTCCTCCTTCATTTTGAACATCTATAAAAAGAGAAAAAATATCTCAATTAACACTTAAATGAAAACATATTTATTTGTCAATTGAAACATAGAAGAACACCTATAAATTGAGCATAAACAATCTTAATAGAAAATGAATAAATTATTTATACAAATTAGTAAAAGAAAAACCGGTATATAATGACAGATGACTTGCTAGAACTACAAAATTAGCAGATGCAGCAAGAAGTTTGAATAATGTTCCACCAAAGAAGGGAAGAAAGGAAAACAAATGAAGTATAAGGACCTTGATAGCCGAAAAGAGATGTGCGACACTTTTCTGTGACCAATCCATCCCAACCAAAGGCATGAAATGTCCTAGAACATCAAATCTGTTAATTGACAAAAACATCACACATTGGATAGTCACAAGGAAAAAGAAGGGATAATACTTTTGCAATATCAAACAACTATATTGTTTGTCAGATATCAACCAGCTTGAACAAAAATTTACCTTTCTTTTTCACTGATGAACCAAAGAGTGGAACTAACAGAATTTTAAAGAGGAGAAATGGACCTGCATAGAAAACTTAGCATTATTTATTTAGTTGAACGTGTTAAAATATGTAAACCAACTTTAATGTTATAGATATTTCCAGAGAAACAAAGACTCAACCTAGAAGATTTGTAACTTGAATTCTGTATCTAAAAAGTGACACTTATGTTTATGTATTACTAAAAGTGACTGCAGAATGAAACATAAGAGGGGCTGAGGTGAGTTCAGATTGCACAACCAAATAAGTCTTATTTCGAGTATGATATCTCAAGGTCATATGGTGTGAAGTATGGGTGAAGTTACATTAATTTTTAACTTCGATTTTCTATTAAGAAGTTTGAATTCATTTCTAGTTACAATAAAATTATGTATTACTAATCAAAAGCAATTTTGGGACAACTCTACAGAATATTTAAAAGAAATTTTCGAAGAGGTTTTCAAATTTGATGTCCAAATTCAATCTTCATGATTCCCTTTCAAAAGATAAAATATCATTAATACTAGAACATCCAGTTATTCTTACCTCATAATTGTTCCATCAACATCAGATATGACAATTTTTGAGTTCCATCTCTACAAATATACATATGCATCAACCTGTGACCATTTGTAGGGGGGGG
>NC_061116.1:78908248-78933049 GCF_002878395.1 Capsicum annuum | reverse complement strand
AAACAAAATATCCACGCACAAATAAAAATAGATTCATTAGAAACCTATTAAATCTATTATACCTATTAAATCCACGCCCCCCCTACAATAGAAGAAGTTGTCACACTATAGAAAGAATGATTAAGCATTTCTTGAAAGTGCTGAAATACAAAAGGGGGATGTAATGGGGAAAAAAAGTTCCAGCATATGACCTGCTGTGTCCCCAGCATTCTTATCGAGAATGTGAAAACAACTATATTTTTTCCCTTCTTGAGATTCAAAGTAGCTAGCTATTCAAATGTTAAAGTTTTTAACATTATTTTCTTCTTAGAATTCTTTAGTCTTCTAATGGATCAAAAACCATGATCTCCAGCTACTACCCCATGAATTAATGGATCAAGGATCTCTTTGTGCGAAGTTTCATTTGAACTCGTCAATGATTATCTCACCTAATTTTTTGGTCTATACAAATAAAATACTTTTTTCAACATACAACATATAACTCCTCAAGAAATCTACGACGAAATTAAACTTCAGGTCTTACAAGGTAAAATCTTATTGCACTGATCTCACCAACGCGACAAAGACTTATTTCCAACTAGTTGGTATTGCCTCTATAGAGATTTTCTTCAAAATCTATTTTGATCTTTGCTAATTTTGTACGGTTTCAGAGAGAGGTATTTACAAGTAATTATGTGTCTACCTTATCTGTTGTTACAACCTTTGATGATCTCATCTAGATCCCGGTGTATTTAAAGGTTTACAAAAGATATGATTAAACAATCTCTAATGACCTTCTCTATTTTATTCTATAATTATATGGGCTACTTCTATTTTCTTATTTATGTGATCTTCACTAGATTTGTTTAATCTTTGTATGCTATTTTTTAGATAAAACATTCCATGAAACATAAAAAGGGAGGAAGGAACGCACATAGTATAGAAAATAAGTAGAGAAAGACATAAGACCGTCTTAATAATACCAAAAAAAGTGAATTTACCAGAATGCTATTAGGGAAAGTGAATTTACCAGAATGCTACTAGGGAAAGTGAATCTACATAAGCATACTCAAAATTGGAGTGCTTACTTGTAGTTGAGGCTAAGTTTGGGTGTCTATTTATGTATTATGTCAATATCACGGTATGGAAATACTTGCAATGGAAATGCACTATAGGTACTACGCCATTGTTGGTGAGTTCAAACTTGTAAGTATCTCCAACTTGAACACCATTTTCTTATCTGAACTGTGGCCATCTCTTTTTAATTCCAAAGTGATGATTGTCAATTCTCCCTAGCCACACTGACCATAATTTCTGTCTTTCATCCACAAGAATCAAGTCACACCTATTCAGCAAGCCATTTGATTTTGCAAAAGCCATTGGAAGATACTACTCAAATTTATCCCAATACATGTATACATACATGCCGAATTATCACAAAACAAGTAAAAAATTATTAGATAAGGTTGTTATAAAATCACTCATACCAAAACAGGAAATCTGAGAGTGTAAGGTTGAATAGATATAAAATGAGGGTTGGCATCAGCAGATGTTAAAGAAGCTATTTGTAATTCTGGTGTAGTCATGTCCGAGGTCTTAAGCCTAACATCTATTACTACTTTAAAGTAACCAAGAAAAGAAGAAAGAAGAAACACTACAACCAGAAATGAAATGAAAAGGCATAACTAGAAAGGTTTTACTCTCCACACCTTTATCCGACATTCTTTTAGCGTCCAATTTTCTATTCTTTGCTTTTGGCTGAAGGGATGCACTTCCTCTTAAATCTAGTTTTAAAACCAAAACAAAAACACTAAGTTCTAGTAGAAGGGAACTGTTATTTGTTTATTTTTTGGGCATATATAACTAGTAGCTTTCCTGATATTACTTGATGAAGTGATTTAATAGCAAGATACTTTCACAAAGCTACTGCACTCAAAAGCTTTTCACAGTAATTTACTTGTACATTGCTTCTGAGAAAAATCCTTCTTTCACACTCTTCAAAATGAAAAGCCTCTAGAATGTAGACTTTTGTCCTCAATTGAACCATTAGAATTACAAATTGTAGTACAAAATAGACAAAGTAATAAGATCCACAACATAATAAAATTCCAACGAAGGAGAGGATGATGTAAAACAAAGGCAACAAAATGGAATCGAATATCTGTGTCATAATCTTAAAGCTAAAAAAAAGGCAAATGTAGACATATGTTGAAAATAATATCAATCAAAGTCAGTTAGCAGAACATAAATAGACTCAAAAACTCAGAGGAGTAGTGACAAAGACAAAGTAAGTAAATGAAACACATGCACAAATAGATGGTAGATGACTCTCTAAAGCAACAAGAGGTAGGGAATATAGGTTCTTCTTTGAATGGTCCAGATCTATCTTATACAATGACTTATATTCCTCCAATTGCTATGAGCAATGGATATTGACATTAATATGTGTATAGTAATTATAATTCAGACCATAGAAATTGTGAACTTGCAAAAGTTAATAACTAGATAAGATCCTTGTAATTATAAAGTAATCCCACGGTAATTAATTTAAAATGGGACATATTTAAACAGTAAATAACATTAATCTAAACATTAATAATAAATTTTAAGACAAGGTCTTAGAGGAAGAACTTTCCATGAAATCTAAATATAGGTGCATCATCATTGGTAACTATCTCAAATATTCAGAGATCTCCTTCTTTAAGCAATTTGTAATGCAAAATTCCCCCCAACCACTTCCAGTGAAGGTGTTCTTGCCACTTTTATACACACCAAATGTCCATGATTGTTGCTTGTCCCTTACAATTATCATATATTTCAGGTCGTTGAGTCCATTTTCTTGCGCAAATTGTTTAGGAATACACAGACAAAATATCTCAACAGTATTATCCGATACCAATCTCGGTCTTTCAATGTCAAGCTCCAGTTAATGTTTCAAATTAGAATTCGATTGGAAGCCTTAGTGGAAGATTCTATAATTAAATTAGAATTAGAGGGTGAAAATTGAGGAATACCTACTAACTCGTCTTTATCCCATTCCTTAAAGGATATCAACGCAGGCTTTAAGTCAGACAGTGAGATAAAACTTGAGTGGCCACTAAGGAAGAAAGAGGGAGGTGTTGTATGGAGGCAAAGGGTTCATCGAGGTTAAAAAAGTTTGTCGATATCATCGGCAACAGAACCCTTGAACTGGCGATGCTCGGCGGAGATGGGAGAGAGATAGAGAAGGAGGAAAGGGAAAAGAAGGGTTTCAACATTATAGAAAGAAGTGTTTGGATTTGATTGCTCTCCTTCTAAAGAAACAAATAGCATAGCAACTGGAATATTCTTCAAAGTGGGGAGGGAAAATAAAATGATGCAATAGTCTATTTTTTCTAATAAGACATTGCCACGGTGAATCTATGGCAATGGTTCATCCAAACATTTCTATAAGACACCCTTTTTCAATGTTTATCTATCGATAGCAATGGTTATAGCATCAACTAGCTCTACTGCAACAGTTTTTTTTTGCAACGGTTACAACCGTTCTAATAGATCTTCGATAGCAACGCTTTTTGAACCTTTGCCAAAAGTTTCATTACAATAGAGGTAATTTCTGGTAGTGATTATTTTTTGAGCATGTTGCTAAATTACATGGGATCCCTTGAACCATTGTTAGTGATAGGGACTCTAAGTTCCTTAATCACTTTTCAAAGTCGATATGGGGTGGGCTTAATACGAAATTGCTATTTTCAACTTATTGCCGTGCACAAACCAATGGCAAAATAGAAGTAGTAAGTAAACCCTTAGATTCTATGCTATGCTTCATGGTTAAAGGTTAGATGACTTCTTGGGAGGATCACCTACCCCTAGTCGAGTTTTCTTATAATTGTGTTATTCATTTCACTATCGGTATTACCCCTCTTTGAGTATGGGTAGGGACTAAATCCCTTTATCTTTTTAGATATAACCCCATTGTCTAGTGATCTTTTGTTGAGTTTGTATGGAAACAAAATAGCGGAATCCATGAAGAAGTTGCATTAATAGGAGAGACTCCGCCTTGATAAGAGATACCAAAAAATTCTTAAGAGGGTCAACAAGGGGAGAAGAAGGCTTGTGCTAGAACCAGGTGATTGGGTATGGGTGCACCTTAGGAACGATCTATCTCCAAGACAAACAAAAGCAAAGTTGATGCCGAGTGGTGATGGCCCCTTTCAAGTGCATGAAAGGATAAATAATAATGCATATAAGATTGATCTTCCTCTGAAATATCAAGTGCAAAACACATTCAATATGTGTGAACATTCACTCATTGACACCATTGAGGGTAATGAATCCATGAATTTGAGGTCAAATTCCTTTCAATATGGAGAGGATAATACGGTAATGAAGAGTTCAATACCGTTTACAAGGAGACAAGCTCGAGAATAGAAAATCCTTCAAGTCTTATTTATGAAGAAATACGCATGTGAATATGTTTTGAGTTTCCCCAAAGGGTTTCACCTCTTGATGTATGAACCCAAGGAAAAGGGAGGAGCATTTATGTAATAAGTGTCACCTAAGGGTATTATAGTAATTTCAATCATGGGTCACTTTTGGGCCCATTATGTATTAGACTATAAATATCTACTTGTTAGGGTTATTTTCTTCTTATCTTGTTATATTGAATGAATATTGCTTTTGAAAGAGTGTTGGTGAAACTTGTATTTAGTGTTTGCTTAGAAATGGGGGTGTTGAGGGTGTAGAATTCCTCTTGGTCCACATAAGAAATTGGTGTTTGATTCTATTTGTTTTAAAGGCTTTTGAGTTTGATACACTCTTTAGTTCTTAATTTCTTTTAGTTTCTAATGTCAATTTATCTATCTTCTTTTCTTACATCAATTATCTTTTGCTTTCGTAGGTAGATTTTATCTTTCGTATCTCGATCTGTTTCAAGTTGCCTTAGCCATTTTCTTAACTTAGATTCTTGATGATTGAATTGCTTTGAAAATACTTGATATTTAGGTACTATAGGTTAGGATCGTAATTGGTTCAATTATTATTGTTAGCTTAGATCAAGTGATTATGGTTGATTCCTGAATTGATTGTGTTCATCTTCTTTGCTTGATCGATCATCAATATTGTGTATTTGATTTGCGTCTCCTTCTCCCTTGGTTTAATTCATGATCAATTAAGCCTTGCTTTCTTTACTTCTCATCTCTTATTTCTTAATTATCCTTTAACTTTGCTATCTAATTTCACATCTCCAATGTCAATTTTAGACACTTCTTACTAGGATCGTTATCAAGCTTCTACTATAATTAGAGAACAAAGTAAATACTAGATAAAAATACATGTACAAGCCATACTGAATAAATAGACATGTACAAGTTATTTCTTAATATAATATAGAGATTATTGTCATCAATAATAGGGATAGTAGTGCTCCGAACATCAGGAGCTCACCCTAAATCTTTGATACACAGCTGCTCCGCATGATATGTTGGAACCTTAAAGGTTGCACCACACAGGGTGGGACCAGGTCACTCAAAATCAGTCACAGACAATGAATCTGTAAGGCACTAAGGAAAGTAAAACTTTGGTGAAGATAAAGGAACATGCTGATTTAACGTGTAATTACCCTTACTCTAGAGGGAAAACCACAACTTTACCTCATAAGCTGTAATACCCCGTACTTTTTCCTAGATAATTTCATCTCAAGAATGTCTAGTATTAGCTTTTAAATTGAATAATAAATATTTGATGAGGAATTTTCAAGATTTTCACTTTTTGTCTTGTGGTAAATTCAATAATCTTTCCATCGATAGAAGATTCACCCAAATCCGATAATTGGGTCAGAAGTTATGACTATTTCAAGTTCCCATCATAAAAAACACGATATTAGTCAGAAGAGCACCACGCCATAAGAGGAAATGGCATTTGAAAAATTCCAGTAGGAGTCCGCGATTATGGCGCATCACGCTAGGGCCCAAAATCAAAATTGTCCATTTTTTAGTTTCTCAGCGCGATTTCTCCCGCGTCGCGCCAAAGTTCCGGGTCACAAAATAAGTGGCAACACGATGGCCTCGCATTGCGCCATCCCTCTATTTCCCAATTGTCAAAATCCAGTGACATGGCATGATAGTGCAGCGTCGCGCTAAGGGTCCAATGCAGGAAATTTTTACTTCAATTAAATGACGCATCAAGGGTTAAAAGGGTCAACTTTCCACCCCTATTTAAGCCCTTTAACACGTGATTCAGTCACTTTTTACCCCAAATATGCTAGTTTCTCTCAAGAACAAGCTAGGATTTTCATAGAAGATCTAATTTCAAGAAAGTTTCACCGTCAATGTTCACGAAATCATGAACTAAGGTATACATAGTGTTCATTCATGGACTCCTTTCGTCCATGAAGCCTAAGAATCCTTTTTGTAAATTCAAATTTATGGATTTTCTTATGAATTTCATGATTGGGCTTGTCTTGTTCATATGGACAATGAGAAATTAAATTCTAATCCATGTTGGGTTATAAATTCTATGTGGGTTAAAGTATTATAGATATAGACTTATGCAAACCTATGACTAAACCCTTGAATGATGAAATTACAATAGAACCATGAAGTTTAATTATTGTACAGTGATGTTTACATGTACCATGCCTACAATATGTTTGATTAAATGCCTAGATGAATAGAAAGTGACAAACTAGCATGATACCATGAAATCCCCATGTATGTACAAGTTATGCCTATCACATTTTTTGGTGAAATGTTTCTATAAA
The DNA here is from genome assembly GCF_002878395.1 of Capsicum annuum. Taxonomy (NCBI): domain Eukaryota; kingdom Viridiplantae; phylum Streptophyta; class Magnoliopsida; order Solanales; family Solanaceae; genus Capsicum; species Capsicum annuum. The sequence goes on along the minus strand of NC_061116.1, from coordinate 78,926,331 downwards.
TGTATTATGGATATTGATGTTAGTTATATGTTCAAGTAAGTTGTTCTAGTTCAGTTTTCTTCCATAGAGTCCTCGGGGTACTCGTACTTGAAAAATTAGTTGTGTACCTAGAGCCATGTTATGTTTTCACGATACTCTCAGTCAAGCTATGATCCTTAGACTTTAGACAGTCTTATGACTCAGAAAATCTCCATGATCTCATGAACTCAGTTAGTTGTCATATATCAGTAGTATTCTGTTAGTCAATAAAATTTAGTAACTCAGCCCATGTTCAGTTCAGTAAATCATGTTTAGAGTTTATTCAGATTGGAGTAGGATTTAGCATCGAGTGAACCCAAGGATGGGAACACACATTATCAGATGAGGGTGTGATTCTTAGAAGTCATTCTTGTATTTCAGAACTATGTAGCCAGCATAGGTTAAGCCATCAACACTATCTAATGAGGGTTGATGAGATGGATAATTACTGTCAGATAAGGGCCCCACCATTCTCGTATAAGAGATGCTATTAGATGAGGGTTTCCCGCAGATTGTCCATACTAGTGGGCAATATTGTCACCCTTCCAATTGGGGTTACACATTAGACCCCGACTTAGCTATAATGCCTTATCAGGGGCATGTCGGTTAGATACTACTTCCCAAAGTTTCATGTTACTGAATTAGGACTGTCAGATATAGTCAATCAGTCTTAGTAATAGAACTCAGATAGTTCTTTAGATTTTAGGACTGCCAGTACAGTCAACTCAAATATAGTACGGAACTCAAATAGTTCCATCAGATTCAGGATTGTCAGATACAGTCACTCATGATATCAGTTATATTCAGATTCAGTAATCATGTTATCATAGTATTAGTGTCAGTTGTTATGTTTCATGCATGTATTCTTACGCTCATGATAGTTAGTCAATTATTATTATTGTTCATGCATATGAACCCCATGCATTCAGCCTACCTCACATGCATACCAGTACATTAAAGTACTAATGCATTTTTACTATAGTGTCTTATACCATAGGTTCAGAGACACAAGCTCCACAGCAACATTAGATTCTAGATATCCACAAACAGAGTTAGAAGTGATTCCTTATCTTTTAAGGACATGATTATTTCCCTATTATCTCATTAATCAATTTATTAGTTGGAGTTAGTTTGGTACATGTGCCATTAACTCCTTACTCAGATAGTTCAGCCAGTTAGAGGCTTTCTAGACTATCATGTTTCAGACTTCAGTATGTTTAGTTTTGTTTTAGGTATTCTATTACCCCACACAGTTTTGAACCTTATGTCCTTGCAGTTCATGTTTCCATATTATAAAGTATTTTCTGCAGTATACAGGTACAAATATCAGTCATGGGTTAGCTTGTGGTCCTTCGGCGTCATTAGCATCGTGTAGCATTTTGGGTACCAGATTTGGGGCATTACAAACTTTGTATCAGAGACTAAGGTTCGATAGGGTCCTAGGAAGTCTGACAGCCTCATCTAGTAGAGTCTTGTGCATGGGTGTGTTGTGTCCTACGTTTATGTATAGGAGGCTATAAGATGTTTTAGGAATAGTTTCCCTTCTTTCAGTATTCATGTCATTCCAGTGAGCATAATCTCAAGTCAATCTCTCAGTCTAATCTATTTCTCCCTTTCTTCTACAGAAAATGCCTCCTTAAAGAAGAAATGGTAATCAGTCAACCCCTCAGCCTGAAGATCCTTTGGTTATCATGTTTCTCATATGGAGTTCAGGGACGTATTCACTACTCTTACTCAGTTAGATTCCACTTAAAATGAAAGGCCAACAGTTATTCCGGCCAACCCAATGGCCAATTTAGTTGCAGCTAGGATTCGGGACTTTACCCGAATAAATCCTCCATCCTTCCTAGGGTCTAAGGTAGGTGAGGACCCTTGGGAATTTATTGATTAGGTTTAGAAGGTGACAAACATCATGGGGATGACTACTGTTGAGAGTGTTGAGCTAGTTGCATATCAACTGTAGTATGTCGCTCATACTTAGTTCAAATAGTAGAAGTCATAGAGGTTAGATAATGCAGGTCTTATAGAGTGGGAGGAGTTTGTCACTGTATTCTTAGATCGATTCTTTCCCCAAGATCTTAGAGAGGCTAAGGTGCTAGAATTCATCAACCTGAGGCAGGGAAATATGACGGTGAAAGAGTATTATCTTAAGTTTACTAAATTATCCAGATATGCTCCTCATGTGGCTACAGACAACAGAGCCAAGATGAGTAAATTCGCTTCAGGGGTAAATGATAGCGTAGTAAATGAGTTCAGATCTACCACACTGAACAGTGACATAACTTTAGCCAGGCTTATAACTTATACTCACCAGATAGAGGAGTAGAAGATTAAGCAGAGAGAGAAACAGAATAAAAAAGCGAAGATAGGTAGTTTCAACTTCGCTCAGCCTAAATCTGAAGGAGGAAATCATTCCCGGTTTTATCCTAAGTCATCAGTTTCACCCCCTTCGTCAGCCAGTGCTTCTTTTTCTAACTTTAGGGAGGGTAACAGAGATAGATCACCAGGCTCTAGGTTTTAGGGCAGTGTTAGCAATGCCCGAACTAATCCTCATTATTAGACTTGTGGTAAGAACCATAAGGGTACTTGCAGAGCTGGAAGTGATGTCTATTTTGGTTGTGGCAAGCCAGGCCAAAAAGTCAGAGATTGCCCTCAGTCAGTTTATCAAAGTCATCACTACTCCTCAGCTCATTTTGGTTGCCCAAATAAGCAAGGTGCTATCTCTAGTGCTACTAGTGGGTAATGCCCAAATCGTCTCTATGATCTTCAGACCTGACAAGATCAGGAAAATTCTCCTAATGTAGTTACTGGTACGTTATAGATCTTTTATGTACATGTTTACTCTTTGCTATATTTAGGATCATTTTTGTCTTTTGTCACTCCTTATATAGCAGTTAATTTTAGAGTCATTCCTAAAATTCTAGCAAAGCCGTTTTCAGTGTCTACCTTAGTGGCTAAAACTATCATAGCCCGGTAGGTATATAGGAACTGCCCGATTATGATACCGCAGAGAGTTACTTCAGCAGACTTAGTCGAATTAGAGATGACTTATTTTGATATCATTTTCAGCAAGGATTGGCTTTATTCCTGCTATGCTACAGTCGACTACAGAAATAGAATAGTCTAGTTTCAGTTTTTGAATAAACCCATCCTTGAGAGGAAGGGTAGTAATTCCGCGTTCAAAGGTCAGCTTGTTTCCTACCTTCGAGCATGGAAAATGATATTTAAAGGATGTGTCTATCATCTTATTTGAGTTAAGGATGCTAGTTTTGAAACTGCCAGCCTTGAGTCAGTTCTAGTTGTAGGTGAATATTCAGATTTCTTACCCAAAGATCTTCCAAGAATTCCTCTAAAAAGGTAAATAGACTTCAACATTGATCTTCTTCCAGATACTCTACCTATATCTATTCTGCCACATGAATGGCACCACCAGAACTCAGAGATCTGAAAGAACAATTGAAGGGGTCTCTTAGATAAAGGATTCATCAGGCCCAGCATTTCCATGTGGGGCACTCTAGTATTATTCGTGCGCAAGAAAGATGGTTATCTTAGGATGTGTGTAGACTACTGTCAACTCAATAAGGTCACGGTCAAGAACAAGTATCCTCTTCCCAGAATCGATGACATGTTTGACCAACTTCAGGGTGCCATTTATTTCTCTAAGATAGACCTCAGATCCGGAAATTATCATCTTAGAGTTAGAGAATATGACATTCCAAAAATAGCTTTTTGTACTCGGTATGGTCATTTCGAATTCTTAGTTATGTTCTTTGGTCTTACCAATGCCCAACAACTTTTATAGACTTGATAAACTGTATGTTCAAACAGTACTTGGATATATTCATCATAGTCTTCATATATGATATTCTGGTCATTTCTCGCAGTCAGCATGATTATGCAAACCATCTTAAAACAGTACTTCAAACTCTCAGAGATCATCAACTATTCGCCAAATTCAGTAAGTTTGAATTTTGGCTAAGGTCAATAGCATTCCTTGGTCATATAATTTCCGGTGATGGCATTAGAGTTGATCCTTAAAAGATCAAAGCAGTAAGAAACTGGCCTTGCCCTGTCTCTCCATTAGATATTTAGAGTTTCTTGGATTTGGCTGGCTATTACAGATGATTTGTTGAGGGATTTTCTTATATTGAGTCCCCTATATTGAGATTGACTCAGAAGAAAGTCAAGTTTCAGTGGTCAGATCCTTGAGAGAAGAGTTTTCAGGGGTTGAAGACTCGACTCACCTCAGCTCCAGTATTAGCTCTTCCAAATGGTCCAAATGGGTTTGTATTGTATTGTGATGCATCCAGAGTAGGTTTAGGTATGGTAAGTACATAGCCTACGCCTCTAGACAGCTTAAGACCCATGAGATGAATTATCCTACTCATGATCTTGAGTTAGCAATCGTAGTCTTTGCCTTGAATATTTGGAGGCATTATCTATATGGTGTTCATATAGATATGTTCACCGATCATAAAAGTCTTCAGTATGTCTTTTCTCAAAAATATCTCAATCTTTGTTAGAGAAGGTGGTTAGAGATCTTGAAAAATTATGACATGTGTGTCCTTTATCATCTGGGCAAGGACAACATAGTGGCCAACGCTCTCAGTAGACTATCCATGGATAGTGTTTCTCATATTGAGGACAGTAAGAAAAAGTTAGCTCAGGAATTCCATTAGCGTACTAGACTAGGCATTCGCTTTGTCGATATAGAAAATAGTGATATATGGGTTTAGAGTAGTTCAAAATTATCTCTACTTTCTGAGGTAAAAGAAAAGTAAGATAGAGATCATGGCCTTGTCAAGTTCAAAGAGTCAGTCCAGTATCAGAAAGTAGAGGTTTTCTCCTTGGGGAGATGGTTTCATTCATTGTTAGGGTCATCTCTGTGTTCTAGGTGTAGATGACTTAAGGCAGCAAATTCTTATAGAAGCACATAGTGCGCGCTACTCTATTCATCTAGGGGCCACAAAGATGTACCGTGACTTGTGGAAATCTATTGGTGGAGTGGGATAAAGAAAGATGTTACACAGTTTGTGGCTAAGTGCTCTACATGTCAGCAGGTTAGGATAGAGCATCAAAAGCCTAGTAGGTCCATATAGGAGTTCAGTATTCCTACTTGGAAGTGGGAAGTTGTGAACATGGACTTCGTGATGGGTTTGCCTCTAACTCGTTATCAGCATGATGTAGTTTGGATCACTATAGACAAAATGACCAAATTAGCTCATTTCCTTCCAGTTTATACCTCTTATTCAGCCGAGCATTACACCAAACTCTACATCAAGGAGTTAGTTAGATTGCATGGTGTTCCATTGTCCATTATCTCAGATAGAGGTACCCAGTTCACCTCTTATTTCTGGAAAGCATTCCAAAAGGGTTTTGGTACCCAAGTTCATCTTATTACAGCCTTTCATCCTTAAACAAATGTTCAAATAGAAATGACCATTCAAATGTTAGAATATATGGTAAGGGCATATGCAATCAATTTCAACGAAACTTGGGATGACCACTTACCTTTAATTGAGTTTGCATACAATAATAGATATCATTCCAGTATTCAGATGGCTCCATTCAAAGCTCTCTATGATAGTAGATGTAGATGTCTAATTGGTTGGTTCGAAGTTAGTGAGGAATCAATCATAGGTCCTGACTTGGTATTCGAAGCCTTAGAAAAAGTTTAGTTTCTTAGAGAAAGACTCAGGGATGCTCAGAGCTAACAAAAGTCTTATACAGATATTCCTAGATAAGATCTCGAGTTTGAGATTAGTAATCATGTCTATCTAAAGATCTCTCCCATGAAGATAGTGAAGAGATTCGGTATGAAGGGAAAGCTCAGTCCCCGATATGTTGGTCCCTTCAAGATTCTTAGTCTCTTTGGCAAGGTAGCCTATAAGCTTGAATTGCCTTTAGATCTAGCCTTAGTTAATCCAGTCTTTCATGTCTCTTTTATCAAAAAGTGCATAGGTGACCCATTAGTTGTAGTCACTATTCAAAGCATTGATGTTTAGAAGACTCTCTCTTATGAAGAGATTCCAGTCAAAATCTTAGACTATCAGACTCGTAGATTGAGGAACAAAGATGTCCCTCAAGATAACGTTCTTTGTCAAAATTAGTCTATCGAGAGAGCTACTTGGGAAGCAGAGCCATACATGCGTACCAAGTATCCTTACCTCTTCTTCGACACTCAGATCAAGCTCAAGGGAACAGTTATCCTTAAGCTTACTCAATTTCATGCTCAGTGTTCATCACAAACTTGGTATCCAGTTTTATGCTCATGTTCCCATTATAAACTTGGTATCAAGTACCATTGCATATTTAGTCATGCACTCATGTACCAGTTCAGTTATGTCATTATGCATCAGACATGCATTCTCATTGTGAGAAACTTAGTTCTTCAGAACACTCTTTCATGCATTCATGAATCAATTACACATGCATTAGATATGCATATTCAGTATTATATGTTAATCTTATCAGTCATGAGATCATGTTTCAGTTATTCATGTTCAGTATTTATGTCAGTTTTGTTTTCTCCCCTCTCAGTCAATCTCATTCGAGGATGAATGTTCTCAAGGGGGAGATATTGTAATATACCATACTTTTTTCTAGCTAATTTCATCAAAAAAATGTCTAGTATTATCTCCTAAATTGAATGATGATTATTTGATGAGGAATTATCAAGATTTTCACTTTTTTTTCTTGTGGGAAATTCAATAAGCTTTCCATCGATATAAGATTTGCCCAAATCTGATAAACGGATCAGAAGTTACGACTATTTCAAGTTCCCATTGTAAAACAACACCATATTAGTCAGTGGCACGCCATGCCACAAGAGGAAATGGCATTTGGCAAATTTATGTAAGGGTTCGTGATTATGGCACATCGTGCTAGGGCCTAAATTCATAATTATCCATTTTCCAATGTCTCAACGCGATTTCCTCCACGCCGCACCAAAGTTCCAGGTCACAAAAGAAGTGGCAGCGCAATGGCCCTGCGTCGCACCATACCTTGATTTTCCAATTGTAAAAATCAAGTGACATGGCACGATAGCACCGCATACGCCAAGGGTCCAATTCGGAAAATTTGGACTGAAATTAAATGATGCGTCCAGGTTTAAAAGGGTCAACTTTCTACCCCTATTTAAGCCCTTTAACACGTGATTCAGCCACTTTTCACCCAAAAATATACTAGTTTATCTCAAGAACAAGCTAAGGGTTTCATAGAAGATCTAATTTTAAGAAAGTTTCACCATCAATCTTCATGAATTACGAACTAAGGTATGCATAGTATCATTCATGGACTCCTTTCGTCCATGAAGCCTAAGAATCCCTTTTCTAAATTCAAGTTTATGGGTTTTCTTATGAATTTCATGATTGGGCTTCTCTTGTTCATGTGGATAATAAGAAATTGAATTCTATTTCATGTTGGGTGACAAATTCTATGTGGGTTAAAGTATTATAGATATAGACTCATGCAAACCAATGACTAAACCCTTGAATGATGAAATTAGAATTGAACCATGAAGTTTAATTATTGTACAATGAAGTTTACATGTACCATGCCTACAATATGTTTGATTAAATGCCTAGATGAAGGAAAAGTTCCTAACAAGCATGATACCATGAAATCCCCATGTATGTACAAGTAATACCTATCACATGTTTAAATGAAATGCTTCTATAAATGTATTATGGATTATGATGTTAGTTATATGTTCAAGTAAGTTATGCTTGGTCGGTTTCCTTCTATCGAGTCTTGGGGGTACTCATACCTAAAACATTAGCCGTGTGCCTAGCGCCATGTCATGTTTTCACGATACTCTCGGTCAAGCTATGATCCTCAGACTTCAGACAGTCTTATGACTTAGAAAATCTGCATGATCTCATGAACTCAGTCAGTTGTTAGATATCAATAGTATTCTATTAGTCAACGGAATTCAGTGACTTAGCCCATGTTCAATTTAGTAAATCATGTTCAGAGTCTATTCAGGTGGGAGTAGGAATCAACACGGAGTGAACCCAAGGATGGGAACACATATTATCAGATGAGGGTGTGATTCTTAGAAGTCATCCTTGCATTTCAGAACTATGTAGCCAGCATAGGTTGAGACATCAAAACTGTTCGATGAGGGTTGATGAGGTGGATAAGGACTATCAGATAAGGGCCCCACCATACTTTTATAGGAGATACTATCTGATGAGTGTCACCCCCAGCTTATCCTCATCGGTGGGAGGTATTGATACCCTTCTAATTGGGGTTACAGATTGGACCCCAACTCAGCCATAATAGCATATCAGGGACATGTCGGTTAGATACTACTTCCCATAGTTTCATTTTACAAAATACAGACTATCAGATATAGTCAATCAGTCTCAGTAATAAAACTCAAATAGCTCTTCAAATTTCAGGACTGTCAAATATAGTCAACTCAATTAGTGTATGGAACTCAGATAGTTCTATCAGATTCAGGCCTGTCAGATACAGTCACTCATGTTATCAATTATATTCAGATTCATTAATCATGCTATCACAGTATTAGTGCCAGTTGTCATGTCTCATATATATATTCTCATGCTCATGATAGTTAGTCAGTTATTATTATTGTTCATGCATATGAACCCCATGCATTCAGCCTACCTCATATGCATACCAGTACATTCAAAGTACTAACACATTTATTCTATGGTGTCTTATACCATAGGTTCAGATACACGAGCTCCAGAGTAACAATAAATTCCAGATATTCACAGACAGAGTTAAAAGTGAGTTGTTATCTTTTGAGAACATGATTATTTCCCTATTATCTCATTGATCAGTTTATTAGTTGGAGTTAGTTGGGGACATGTCCCATCAACTCCTTATTCAGATAGTTTAGTCAGTTAGAGGCTTTCTAGATTATTATGTTTCAGACTTCAGTATGTTCAGTTTTGTTTTGGGTATTCTATTACCCCACACAGATGTTATATCATTCAGATCATGTTTAGTATTAAACCTTATGGACTTGTAGTTCATATTTAGGAATTATAAAGTATTTTATGCAGTATATAGGTACAAATATCAATCATGGGTTAGCTTGTGGTCCTTCGGGGTCATGAGCACCGTGTAGCATTACGGGTACTAAATTGGGGGCATTACACAAGCTCTCCTAATCCACTATAATCAAACTCTTGATTATGTTCTTCATTGAACTGAACCTAATTCTAGGTTCTTCCTTCTTGTAATTACTCTACTATAAGCATATATTAGCAACTTACTATGAGTCAAAGGGACATCCTAGCTTTCAAGGACATGAATTGAGACCAATACATAAATACTAGAGCTTGGGTGCTTCCCAACAAATAGAACAAGATTTGAAGTGTTAATAAGGCTTTCAAAACATTCTAAAATTGCCAAAATCTACACTCTAAGCCCACCCCTCTTGTGGCTTTCATTAAGGGCCTTTTGGTCATTTACTATGTAATAAGTTTTGGACTATCAATAGATACTATTAATTCATTTGTTGATAACTCTGATGAATATTTTAAATACTCTAAGAGTGTCTTGGAAGTGTGTATTTCACTTATGACAAGTATGGAATCACTTTTGTTTATTACTAGTTTAGAAAGTATTGTTTAAGGGATTTCGGTTTCCTTGAGGTCTCCATAAGAGTGTAGGTGTAGTTATTACATTCATTAAGGGTTTTGGTGTTTGATACATACCTTATTTCTTAGCCATTGCAATAATCTATGTCACACTTCCTATTTTTACATTTCATGTACTAGTTTGCCTTGTTTAGTGAAAATTGTTGGTTCTTGTGTTGTTGTATATCTTGTTCATCTTGTTTATCATGTATTGTGGCTGCTTTGGTGTTGAAAGACCTTGTTAACTCATCATTCTTGTGTAGTTATTGTTGGCCGAGATAAGCTCTCATTTGATTCTTAGTTTATACCTTGTTGATTAGACTATTTTGTGCCATTTTTGTGTATTTTGTAGATCATTTTGCATCATTTGGTATCATAGCTAAGGTTGATTTTGTTCCTGCAAAATCAATGTTAGGTTTGGTTAGTTGAAAAATAAAAAAGGGGGTGTTCTTGAGTTTGGTGTTCTTGGCCGACAAGTGTGCTCTTGTTGTTGTCTTGGCCGAAAGTTTGAATCTGGATCTAGGTATCTTTTATTTGTTTTAAGTATTTCTTATGTTAGCTTTTTGTATTCACTGACACTCTTGAGTCTAGATCCAAGTTGATCTTTAACATTTGTTGTGGTATTATTGTTGCGGGCTCAAGATCTTGAATGTTGTTGATGTTTATTGTTATGGATTGGTGGCTGCAATATTTTGTTTTTGTTGTTTGTTATTGAAAATTTGAGGTTAAACATGTGTTGTTGATTCTGGTGAACCTAACATGAACCTTAGAACTCCAAGTTTTCAGATTGGTGTTCTTGGTGTTCTTCACCATCTTCATAACTTGTTAAAGAAAAAGTGGTGGTTCAATCTTAAAACAAGTAGGAAGAGAGTGTAGTCTTTTTTTTTTATTGAAACAAGTCCAAAAATATACCAAAGAAGCAAGGGGAAAAAAGGACTTCCAAAAGACTAGTTACCAAAATTGAGAAAGGAGTTTTTCCAAGACTAACCTAAAGTGGACCAAAAGATGCAAAGAATGTCGAACACTTTTTGAATTTGAAAAAGGCTCCAAAACTTGTTTTTATCCCTTCATTGCTGATTTTTCACTCATCAAACTTAAAAATTGAGCAATACAAATTGAAACAAGAATTTTTAAGAAAAATTTGCAACCAACCCAAGGCTTCCACGTCACTAAATTAGTACAACTCATATTTTAGGCTTAAATTTTGAATTCTTAGTTTCTTATTGTTGATCCTTAGTTTTGTTTATTGATTCTAATTCTAATTGACAATCTAGTACTCATCAACTAGATTGTAAGTTAGTTTTGAGTTTGTTTGTTCGTGTTTGCATTTTGTTGTGTTGTTTTATCATTTTTGTGATTCGTTGAAGTTTCTTGACTCAAGTCCATGCATATTTTATTTGAGTCATTTCAAAAGAGAATGTATTTCGACCTCAAGCCACAATTTTTACCAAGTAATTTCATTGGAGTATAAATGAGATACCAACACTTGTGAGGCCCATGGAGAGACATTTCAAAGTGTGAGAGCTTAAGAGTTTGTAAGGATGTTTTCTTTTGTAACCTTAACTTGTTTACTATTTTTTGATTTGTTTAGTATTTGTTTTGGTAGGTACAATGGTGTATGAAGGTGAAATGCTTAGTTCAGATTAAACAATCATGGAAAGGTTTGATGCCATAGATAACCAATTTGAATCTCATGAAAGTGCTATGACAAGGATAGAAGGGAAAATGGAGGGCATAGAAAGATCCCTTTCAAGGAAGTTGGACACTACAATAGATTGTCTAAGTGAACATGATCCAAATGAACTTCAATGTAACAAAGCTAATACTTGCACTCTAGTGAATGAGGCTAGTAGCCAACTAAGTATGAATGATATCTTATCTTTAAGTGATATGAATGTCCCTTTCCTTCATGATGATAATGTACAACTTGAGTGTGTGGATACACTAGATGATCTGATGACAATTGAACCTTTTAGCAAGGTCAATTTATGTCCAGCTAGTGTTAGAGTCATTGTGACGAGTGGTTTTACATTGACTTATGGAAATCATGAGGACCAACTTCTGTGTAAACTAAGCCCAACGCCTCGGAATTTTTGTGAAATTCTTAAAGGGCCTTCAGTGAATGATAAAGTTAAGGATTTTGGTCGATTGAATGGGAATGACCCTCTAATTGTTTTTGTTGTTGATCATGCTAGTATAGAGGGAACATATGAATGTATTAGCGGCCATTTTTTAGGAAGGAAGTGTTTCCTAAAACCGTGTCCATGGACACTCTACCCCTTTGATCCAGGTGTTTATTTTGAATGTGATGAGTTGCTTGGTGACATAAGGGAATATTTAGATGCTTTTTGTAGCTGAATCCTTTTCATTCTAAATATTGACCTTCCTTCTAATATCTTGAAGGATGTTTGGTTATTGTGAAGTTTGAGCAACCATGCCAAGATTCTATGATTGATTACACTAACCCTAACCCTCATACCTTAAGGAACTTATGTTTTCTTATCCTTCCTTGGTTTTTGCAAGGTTTGAATTCGAGGTTGAATCCTTTTGAAGAAGGGGAGGATGACACAATTCAAAGGGGCATCCTAGCTACCGATGACATAATTGGAGATCAATAAATACATACTCGAGCTTGGGGGATTCCCCACCAAGAGAACAAGCTTGAAGTGTGAAGAAGGCTTTCAAAACACTCCAAAGCCACCCAAGTCTACACTACAAGGCCGCCCCTCTTGTGGCTTTCCTTAAGGGTCTTTTGGTCATTTAATCTATAAAGTTTAGGAATATAAATAGATGCTATTAGGTTATTTGTCGATAACTTTGATGAATATTTTGAATACTCTTTAGAGTGTCTTGCAAGTGTAGATTTCACTTATGACAAGTATGAAATCACTTGTGTTGGTTACTAGTTTATAAATAGTTATTGCTTGGGGATTTCGGTTCCCTTGAGGTTTCCGTAATAGTGTAGGTTTTATTATTACATTCATTATGGGTTTTGGTGTTTGATACACACCTTAGTTCTTAGTCATTGCAATAATCTATGTCACACTACCTATCTTTACATTTCATGTTCTAGTTTTTCTTGTTTAGTGAAAACCATTGGTTCTTGTGTTGTTGTAACTCCTGTTCATCTTGTTCATCATGTATTGTGGCTTTTTTGGTTTAGAAACACCTTGTTAGCTCATCATTCTTGTGTAGTTGTTGTTTGCTGAGACAAGATCGCATTTGGTCCTGAGTTTGTGCCTTGTTGAGTGGAATATTTTGTGCCATTTTTATGTGTTCTGTCGATCATTTTGCATCACAACTCTACTAAGAACATACTTTGATATGGATTAACTCTAACCAATATTAAACTTAGGTAACACTACGTAAGTTCTCTCAAAATAAGATAAAAATAGCATTACTCTTTATAGAATGAGTAATTCAATTACAATTCTGGAATCAACTCAAGACTACTCACTTTTTTATCTGATAAAAGAAAATAAGAACATGAGCAATACTTGAGCGATTTTGAACATTGAGTTTTTTCCTTTTTCTCTCTTCAACACTTTTTGAATTTGCAAAAACCACCCGATGAATAAGCATCCTTTTTATTTTTTAGTAGAGTGATGATTAGGTTTGAAATATAATTGGACCAGGTGTCCTAAGTAGTACAAGAAACACCTGCACAGTTTGTTACACAAGAGGACAAAACTGTGCAGCCGCGTGCCAACTGTTTTGTTTTAATTGGAGACAGTGCTTGTGGTCCAGATGAAACTATCAGACATATTGGGATATTATGGGTATAGACAATATTGATATTGTTCATCCTTTCTTCGAGATGGTGACTTTGCCAAAATCTATCACTCATACTAATTTGGTCTTATTGCCTAAAAAGGATGCCATACAGACATTTTCTAATCTAAAATCAATTAGTTTGAGCAATTTTCAAAACAAAGTTATTTCATGAATTATTCATTATAGACTAGAAGGGTTGTTGCCTACCCTAACCAATATTGTTTTGGGTAAGGTAGGGGTATCACTGGAAATGTCCTATGAGGATAGGCGATTATCACTAATATCAGAAAAAAGAAGGAAGCCTATAAATATGGTTATCAAATTAGTACTCTATTTTGATTTATGGATAGGCTCATGGGTTTTTCCATTCCACTAGGGGGTCAAATAAGGAGATCCTCTATCCCCTACTCTATTAATCCTTTCTTTTGAACAATTGTAGGGGGTGCGGATAACTTTAATAGATCTATTGTAGTTATGGATCTATTTTTATTTGTGCGTGGATATTTCTTAAATTCTCTAAATATTTTTATTTTATTTATGTTCATATCTTGGGGGGTGATTAAATGCTATTTGATTAAATGCTTTACTGTAGTATTCTTTAGTTTTTCCTCTTAGTCTTTGTAATTCTTCTATATTATTTTTGAGGTATTCTAAATATTCTATATCTTTTGTTCTAAAATAGTCGATTAAATTCTCTTTCATAAGCATTTCTTCTAATCTTATTTCTTCCATATCTTGTCTCCAATATTTTAAATACTCATAGTTTATCATTTTATTCTAAAGTAATTGCTTGTTTACTAATTTCCGTGTAATATTCTATTCTAATTGTACTATAATTTATATCTGAATTAAGGTTATTAATGCTATTAATTATCTATCTTTCTTCTTCTCTTAATGAGTTTCTTATGTTATATAAACTTTTATCTGTGTTTTTTTCTAAATTTTCTAAGGTTTCTTTTATTCATATTAATTTTTCTTTAAGATTTTCCATTATTTCTTTGAGTCGGTTTCTAGAATTAATTTCTTCATATGGGTCACTTTGTTTTTCTCTAATTTTTCTAATATATTCTAACATGTTAGTCTGAATAATATCCATCTGGGTAATTATCTAGGTATAGTTGTTCTATCCAATTTATAATTTCAATTTCATAGTCTAATATTTTTTCTAATATTATTATCTTAATATCTATAATTTCTATTTTTCTAAGTGTATATAAGATTAATATTTTAAGATTATTTGTCATTTAAAATTGGTTAAATACTTTATTATAATATTTTTTAGTTTTTTGTTGTAATCTCATTAATTTTTCTATATTTTCACTGAGAAATTGTATATTTTTCATATTCATTTTCCAAAATTCTAAATATACATAATTTATCATGGTTGATATGTAGGTTTGGTATATAAGCATTTGTAAGAGTGGTTAGGTAAGTGTGGTATATAATTTACTCTAGTCATAAAATATTTATCAAATATTTTTTCTAATATGATTTTTCTTGTATCTATAATTTCTATATCCTTAAGTACATATAAAAAGAGTATTTTAAATTTATCTACCATTTCGTCAAATAAATAAGTATTCATTTTTCATATGATGCTTTTTCAAAATATTCCCTTCAACACACATAACAAAATATGATCACTTTAGATTACTATATACTAGCTTATTCTTAAATAACATATTCTTCGATCACTATTAGCATGGTAATTTGGATACTTTCCCCTTAAACAGCGCCTCTACTCTGGCTACTCCCCTATCACGGCTTTCTTGCCTCACCGGTTTCACCTTTAGGATGGCATAGTTCTTAGAAATTTTTCTCCTTTTCCACTTTTCTAATAAACTTCTTAGCATGCTATTTTTCAAATAATTCTACTATAAAGCAACTAACATGAACTTATTTTATCATATTATGATTGTTAGGAATTTATGAATTTAGCTATTCATAATCATAAATAAATATACCTGTTCTGGTAGGTTTGATAATTCTAAGTTTTGTTCATCCATAGCTTTTTTCAATGAAATATACCTGGTTTTTAATAAGTAATCAAAATATTTGTTGTGGACAAGAGAGATTTTTTTCTTCAACGCATGAAGGCTTGCCTTTTCTGCTGCCTTCCATGCCTCTATTTATAATGAGAAAATAAATAATTTACATGGTTCCTACGTATTCTTCCTGATATTACAAAAGTCAAAAAAAAGGAGGCTATCCTAATATATCTCTTTACACGTTTCCTAAATAATTACATCTTTCAAAAAGTCTTATAAAGACAAAAAAAAAAAAAACAATTATGGCAAGTGCCAAAAAGTCTTAAAGCAAATAGTATAATTTATGTAAAGTTTTCAAGAAAAAGTATCTATTCTTCATATGTCACTTTCAACTTTAATTAACTTGTCTCTCTATTATTGTTCCATTGTTATCTTCTTCTTGTCGTATTTCCTGCTTTTCTATCTTCTTTCCAGCTGGCATGCTTATCTTCATTCTAGCTGTACGTCTGGTATAACATTATCTTCTCCTTTACATCTCGAACATTGATGGTTGGGCTATTTGTGTCCAATTATCTTCCAATATCTTGTTAATAATCCGTCTAAAATAAATCCTTTCTTAATTGCTCTTGGAGCAGATTATTTTTCTGGGTTAAGTAACGCCATTACCCATTGTTTGACATCTTCCATATCTGTTTTTCATAGTTTTCTTGAATTTGAATAAATCATTTTATGGTCTCTTGAATAATAGCTTCAGATTGGGTTTCCATTGATATAATTATTTGCTAATTCTTGAATAATTGTAGCTAGTCCAATAAGTCATTTATTTGTGTAGAAATCATGTATCTCAATTCTGGGTATCTCTGGGTACTGTACAATATCTTCTGGTATAATCATATCTCTGGTTATTTTTACAACTTGTATAACTGGTTTGATTTCGTCGTATAATATCTCTGCTGGTGCAGTATAAAACTTTATATAAAATAGATTTCTTTTGGTTACTCTTTTATAAGTGGTGAATATTTTATGTAATTCTTCCAAAGCTGATAGTTCTTCTCCATCTTGGGTATATATGGTATTTAATAATCCATAGTCGAAACAAGTTTTTATTAGGCTTGGGTTAGTTTTGGGTAGTGTGATTAGCTTGTTATGACCTTGCAATCTTTGGGTTATATAGTTTGTGTTTGGTTCTCGGATATCTGTAGCTCTGGGGTTAAGGTTTAAAAAAGTTTGTACTTTGTAGATATTTTCTATGTATCCTCGGGCTAGATGGTTATAAGTTTTTTTATCTTGGTTCAAACCATCTCGATATATGGTAATTTGTGGGGGTATGTACAAGGGGTCTTTTTGTATTTTTGGTATAAATGGCTTCTCAAATATCTTATTCATGTTCATGTTCTGGTACCTTTGTCCACTAACTCCTTTGCTTGTACCTACAATAGTAGATTGATAAACGTTATGATTTTTATGGAGTGTCCCAACGTCTCATTTTAGCTCTAGAATTTTAATGTCTTCCGATCGACATAGCTCTACACACTGCTGAGTTAGCTGATTTGTAGCTTCAGACTTCAGTTTAACTTCATTAGTCTTTAGCTTTTATATTTCATTACCCATACTGTCCACTTTCATTGAAAACGTAGTTACGGTTTTGAGTATCTTTTCTAAAGCATCATCTTCTATTATATCAGTCTGTGTAGCTTTGTCTTGATATGTAATCTACAACAACATTTTTGTCTGTACTAATTACTTCAATTGTAAATGTAAAATTTAATATATTCAATACTAGTCTCCGAATCTCTTTTGTTGTAGCTGAATTTTATATTTTCTTTGTTAACCACCACCAAACCTGGGTATTATCTGTTCTCACAATAAATCTGTTATATACAATATAAGGTTCAAATGCTAATAAACATTTATATAACGAACATAATTCTTTTCTATTTATTTCTGTCTTATTAAATGTACCTGAGTAGTATCTGCAATGATGTTCTAATTTTTCATTTTCGTATCTATATTTAAGTACTCCTCCATAACTATATTCACTTGCATCTCTTCTACTATATATGTAAATTTTTTATTTTCATCTGGGAATTGCAATTTTGGTAACTTTTTACAAAGTATTTTTATTTTTTGAACTTGTTTTTTTATCTTCTTCATTATAATTATATTCTACATTCTTTTTAAATTTTTTCTGTATAGGCTTTAGGTTTTCTGCTAATTTTGGTATATATTCTCTTACTTGGTTTACTAATCCTAAAAATGATTGTAATTTCTTTTTTGTATCTAATTCTTCTTTTGAATTTATTATTTTTTGTACTATATGTTATTGTATTTTTACTCCACTTTTATCTATTTGTGTTCCTAAAAATTCTATCTGGTTTTTCATAATTTTGGTTTTCTTTTCACTTAAAGTTATTCCCAATTTTTCTTTATATTTGTAAATTGTTCTAATAATTTTAAATGTTCTTCTTTAGTTTTTGTATATAATAGTATATCATCTATGTATACTATACAATTAGGTAATTGTTTAAAATAACTATCCATAAAATATTGATATCTACCTGGTGCATTTTTATATCCAAATGGTAATACGTTCCATTCATAAAATCCTTGTGGTACCGTAAATGCGGTTAATTCCTTAAATTTTTCTTCTAACTTTAAGTGGTAAAATCCTGATTTACAGTCAAAT